>NC_064809.1:98461008-98485349 GCF_023721935.1 Panthera uncia | reverse complement strand
AAAAAAAAAAAAAAAAAAAAAAAAAGAAGGAAACCTGATCTGAGTCTTTTTAAAAATAATAGTTAATATGTTTAAAGAAATAAGAAAAGCTGAGAAAGGTATGAGATGTGGAAAGTGATGATAAAAACAAGTGTTTTAAAAAAACTTTTAATGTTTATTCATTTTTGAAAGACAGAGAGAGACAGAGCACAAGCAGGGGTGGGGCGGAGAGAGAGGGGGACACAGAATCTGAAGCAGGCTCCAGGCTCTGAGCTGTCAGCACAGAGCCCGACACGGGGCTCGAACTCACAAACTCTGAGATCATGACCTGAGCCAAAGTCGAATGCTCAACCAACTGAGCCACCCAGGCACCCCAAAAACAAGTGTTTTAAAATATTTGAACCAATATATGTCACCATTACCAAAACATTAAATATCCTATCTTGGAATAGTTTTCAGCCTACAAAATTTTGTTTTGTTTTAGACTAATGAAAAATTTGGGGTATGCAAATTGTATTTTAGTAAAAGGAATGAGCATTACCTTATAATTCACCATACTGGTAAGTATACCAAATAAATTGTCCCATAGTAGAATATGCACAAGTCATGCTTAAATCTCACATCTGGATATATATCCAAAAGAATTGAAACCAGAATCTTGAAGAACCATCTGCATTCCATGTTCATTGCAGAATTATTCACAATAGCCAAGCTAAGGAAACAATCTAAATGTCCACCGGTGGATGAATGGATAAAGAAATTGTGGTATATACATACAATGGAATATTGTTCACCATTAAAAAAGAAGAAAATCTTACCATATGTGACAACATGGATGAAATTCGAGTACATGATCCTAAGTGAAATAAGCCAGTCACAGAAGGATAAATACTGCATATTTCCAATGATATGAGGTATCTAAAATAATAAAACTCATAGAAGCAGAAAAGAATGAAGATTTCCAGGAGCAGGTGGAGAGGAAGGTGTTCAGTGTGTATAAAATTTCAGTTATGGAAGATGAGTAGAAGTTCCAGAGATCAGATGTACAATATTATGCCATAGATAATGAGAATGTATCATGCAATGAAAACATTTGCTAAGATGGGCAGATCTCATATTAAGTGTTCTTAACACATAAACAAAAAAGGGCCTGAGTCAACACTGGAGGTATGTTTATTACCTTGATTGTGGCAATAGTTTCATGGGTGTATGAATAGATACAACCTAATTCAAATTGTATACATTAAATATGTACTTTGTATAATATGCAATAAAGCTAATTTTAAACAAATTAATAAAATGTTATGCTTAAAATTGTTATGCAATTTCTAGAGACTAATTAGGCAAGGATATAGTCCTTCAAATATATGTATGCGTTATCACCTAATGATTCCATTTCTACAAATTTATCCTAAAAACAAAGGATATGTTGAAATACTTAGCAGATGTTTAGTTATGAAAAAATGTCAATGGTATAATACATAATTGTCACAAATAAAAATTGAAACCATCAAATTCCAAACAATAATGAAATGGTTATTAGATTGGGATACGTCCATAAAAAGAAGACTATTCAACTATTTAAAAAGATACTATAGACTAACACATATATTTTTTTAAATGGCCACTTTATCATGAAACAAAAATTTCCACTGACAAAATAGGAGGTAAAATAACATTCTGGAAAAAATGATTTAATTTTCCACAATGTATGTATGTGGCTATGTAACTTACAAAAAAATAAGCTATTTATAGGAAGATGGCATGATTTTTTATAAAACTGAAAGACAATGGTTACCAGGCATGCATTTCTTCAGTACTTACAGCCTTCCTCATAAATTTATCACATCTGCACCTATCTTGTTCCCACCCTTTCCCTTTCCTTTTCCCTTCTTCTACCTGGTCAGAGATGGGAGGAGGCTTTCTTCTTTGCCAAGCCTAATTCCAACCCAATCTGTCCCCCACATACCCACCTGAAAACTATTATCTTGCTACTAGGTCAAATGTTACATCCTCTGTCAAAGTTTTCTGTTCCTCTCAGGTTAACTTGGACACAGCTTTATCTTACTGCATTTTGAACATACCTGTTTTCTTACTGTATTTCAATTGTTTGCATGTATCAGAAGGCAGAAACTGGAAACTATCTGAGATCAGAAAACATATATTTTCATATTTATATCCTGCCATTCAGGACAGCACCCAATACCCAAAATCTGTTCAGTGACTTTTGAACAAAAGTCATTAAAATTCCTCCTTGAAAATACAACTGAGTAACTCAAGATTCTCTAAAATGTAATCCCATGCATAATGTCTATGCTCGCCAAATCTTATTCAAGTGATTAAAAGTGATATTTTTCGTAGTATCACTGAAAATTACTAACCCTTGAAGATAAAGAATTTGCATATTTATTACCTGCTCTGTATACTGGAGCTTTCAAAACTTCCTGCCTTAGTGGAAGAGACAGGAATAGAAACAAATCATTTCATATCATATGGCTAGGACTGAACAGGAGCCACTGCAACTTGATATGGGAAAACAGAAGTCAACAATAACATACCTCAGAAATGTCAAGCTTACCCCATAGAGAACAGGTTAAAGAAAGTTGTCACTTTAGATCTTAAATACCATTAACACAGACTAATTGTCATTTCGGGGTTTTTGTATTTCATGTTACATATCACCATCTATCGTGAGCCCAGCAAATGCTCACCAATTTTAGACTAATGATGGACACAGATCTCTACCAGCATATTGCTCTTTGAGTTGAAAAAGTGTTCATCCTTCCATGTTGTTGAATTACAGAACAGAATCGGTGGTTGCACGGGGAAGTAGCCACACCCACCTTGTCTGAGAGACCCTTCACGATTTCATTTTTACCAACAACTGTATTTTCTCTCTCTCCACCCCACCTATCATCTTTACTTTCTGGCAAAGTAATACTGCACATGGAGGCACAAACACACCAACCTGGTTCATGTCTCTGCATCTTCAAAAACAACCATGACCGGGGCACCAGGGTGGCTCAGTCAGTTGGCGTCTGACTTTGGCTCCGGTCATGATCTCACAGTTTGTGAGTTCGAGCCCTGTGTTGGGCTCTATGCTGACAGCTCAGAGCCTGGGGCCTGCTTTGGATTCTGAGTCTCCCTCTCTCTCTGTCCCTCCCCACTTACTTACTTTCTTTCTTTCTTTCTTTCTTTCTTTCTTTCTTTCTCTCTCCCTCTCCCTCTCCCTCTCCCTCTCTCCCTCCCTCCCCCCCTCTCAGTAATAAACATTAAAAAAAAATTAAAAAAAAAAAAAACCTCTGACTTGTATCCCAACAAAATAGCCACCTATGTCCACCCCTTCAGCAGTTAATCACTATTTTCTCTTTGTTACCTCCGTGTATTATATAAGCTTGTCTTGTTTCATTGATTATTAAATCAGTTTTCTCTCCTCCTCTCTATTTGCCTTGAAAGCTGAGAAAGTGTCAATTGCATCCTCTGCTCTCAACGTCTAGTGCTGTATCTAAAATGACTGCTTCATGAGTAGACTGTTTAATCTTTAATTTGAAAATACAAAGACATGCTAAAATACTCTGACTTGCTCTATAGCCTATGAAACTGTAGTAACATGTAATGTTCAGAAATAAATCTGAGAATAAGATTTTATGCAATTTTACTTGGGATCTAAGCTGTGAATTACATATCTTGGTAGCATTACATTTAAATTTTTATTTTACTATTATTTATAGCATAAAATATTTATGATATAGCATACCAATCAATAAATATTAAGAATTATTTGATAAAAGGCTACATTTTGATCAAATGAGGAGTCTTTACAAAATAAAACCAGTTTTTTAATCTGCTCAAGTGATCAAAAATATGATTTTTCAAGATGTTGCCATACATCATGCACTTCTAAAGGCTTAAATGCATTGCCTCATTTATCTAACTAGTAACCATCCACGGATTCTATTATTATGCCCATTGACTGCAAGAGATTCAGAAAGATTAAGCCTCCAGTCTGATGCCAAATAACCAGGAGAGTGGTAGAGCTGGGATTTGAACTCAGACTTGTCTGGCCCCAGAGTCCAACCTTTTAGTCACTAGTTATAGGACTAAAATTACACATTGCTCAGAGATTCCCAGAATGCACCAAGTGAGTAAAACTATACATTCAGTGAATATCCAGTGTTGTTAAAGTAAATTTCCCCCTCCGTGAAACAAATCCTTTTAAAACTCAGTGCATTACCTTCATGTTCCTTATTATTTATCCGCCAAACAAATGTAGCTGTCACAGAGCCAATTAGAGTTATGGGAATATGACAAATACTCAAATTATACATATACCTAGCAAAGCAAATACACTTCACATTTGTAATATGACGGCTTATTTCTTTCACAAACTTTTGTTCAGCATGATAAAAGATGTGCTGAAAATAAATATAAATCATGGAGGAATTTGTTCAATAAGTATTCACTTAATAACTACCATATGTCAGCAACTGGGCTAGAGTATAAAAATCGGTAAGATACATTCTTACCCACAAGGCAATCTCAATCTACTGGGGAGTCCATCTTAGTAGGTACAATGAATTAACGACTGCAATTTAGAGGAATACAAATAAGGAGGTCATGCCAACATATCCTAGGTTTGTGGATAGCACAAGGGACCATTTCCTTGGAAAACATTTTTTATTAATGTCCTAGAAGAATATATATGCTACCACATGATCCTTAGAATTAAATAGACAACAAAAATATCCCTAGTAATATTTTATGGTCTGAAGCACAATCTGTAACTTATAGTCCGCTTAAAGAAATCAGATAGGGTGAGAGAGAACATACTGTGAACTTCTTATGGTTGTCAAAATCATACACTTACGAGAATAACAACTAAACCACAAAAAGGACAGATACACACGCCAGGCATGTTAGCCAAGAAACAAACCAAATGATGGTGTTTATCATAATCAGTACCACACTGCATTCAACAGTATCTAACATCACAGATGTATTATGTTTTGTAAGTATTATATTTTAAGTTTATTTATTTTATCCGTGCTATCAGCACAGAGCCCAATGCAGGGCTTGATCCCACAGAACAATGAGATCATGACTGAACCAAAATCAAGAGTCAGATGCTTAACCCACTGAGCCACCCAGTTGCCCCACAAAGATTATATTTTAATGATAAATTATTCTTTCCCCCACAATTGGGTTTTCCTTACTGGCATTTATTAAAGAAACACTCCCATTTAAGAAAATGAATAGCTAATTACAAATCATATGAAGTAAAACAATTATCCTACTATATATTGCCTGGTTTCCATTTTGAACTCTAGTCAGGAAGTCCTGGAAAACATGTCCTCTAACCTTCAGTCCATGTGTGCAAAGTGTTCCTTCTCCTCCTCATTTTCTTCTCCTTATTTCTCTTCTCCTCATTTCTTTTACTGCTTTACTTGCCTGTTGTCGTCTATGTGTTTTATGCCTGGTGCAGCCTGATCTGGCACTTTAGTGCCCTAAAACCCAATAGTGAACTAAAACCCAATAGGGGAACATTCCTTCCAAATAAATATCCAGGCTGTTCTGCCAGATGTTCAACTAACAAAATCAATTACTCTACAGTATTTCTGTCCAGTCTTGCTGCCGGCAGACCATTATTGTACACAAGGATTTTTGACAAGTCAGTGGAAACTGGTTAAAATAATTGGGCACGTTTATTTAAGCACTGGAAGAAAGGCTAAGCTATTTTTTTTTTCTTTCTTCTTAGCACAGATAGATGATTAGAGAAGATGATTATAAAATTCTGTGTGGCTGTTCTCTTTTACATGACAATATTTTCAATAGTGTATACCAGCTACTCCCTCCCACCCCCTCTTCCCCTGTGAGCAATAGAAATGATTAAATAAAATGTCTGCAATTGTAAATGTGTGAAACAATACCCATAATTCCTCTTCTCAAAAACAAAATTTACTAGCATCTTTTTATTGTTGTTCCAACAGCAAGGGGACTTACTAAGATTTTCCTTTTATGAATTTGTTAGTCATTGGCATTAAGGACATCTGCTGAAAATGAGAAGAGATAAAAATTATGTAAAATTTGTTAAAAAATTAGTAACTAAACATGCAACAGACGCTGTGCCAGTATATATGTAAGTTTCGTGTCCTCAAGCTTACAAAGGTAGAAGAATCATGTGTCGTTACAGAGAAGGTAAAATATTGAGAAAAGAGCATTAAGACATTAGACAATTTAAACAAGCTATAAACGCCTAATTTCTATTCCTCCTGCCCCAAATACTCCCTCCCCGCAAAAAAAAAAAAAAAAAAAAAAAAAAAAATCACACATACAAAAATACCTTTTGGCTTTGGCTTTTTGGGAGAGAGAAAGAGAGGGGAAAAGAGAGATGGGGAAGAGATTAGGAAAGAGGGAAGGGAAGGCAAGGGAAAGGGGGAGAGAGACAGATTGAGAGAGAGAAGTTAATGTGTTAGAATAAAATATAATCAGCTTTCTACTGTTTAAAACCTAAGGGATAAAAATATACACACATGCATACTCCACAGAGTAATGAGTGTTAATAGCATTGGCGTAACCCTGGCATTCCTTTTCAACAGATCCATTACTTTTAAAACTATAATCATTTCTAGACACCCAAGGGCGATTTGGGTTTCTCTTTTCTCTCAGAGGCCCAGTCTTGTCTGAAAGCTGGCTTCCATCCTCTTTGCAGGCTGGAAAAAAGCAGGGCTGTTTGCATGGCACCGCACCAAGCCCTTTAACTCAGAGACTCAGGCCATTTAGAAGCTCAGTTTTTACCACCTCCATCTGCTACCCAGGAAGAATTAGATCCCAATTGTGTAGGCCACTGAGAAAGGGTATTTGTAGAATTCCTCTGGCATTTCCTGAGCCCTCTGGGCTTTCCATTCAAATGTCAGCATTTTCTTTTCATTCAATAGGCTTTGCTACACAACACATAACACTGTATAAAATAGTCTGATAAAAGGAGAACAAATTCATAATACCCAGTATATGGGCAACCTGGCTAATCAACTGCCAGAGGAAATCACTCAGCCAAAATATTTAGAGGAATTTAGAAAAGTGTAGCAATTTAGCATTTGTAAATAAGCACAACATATGTTCTAGCACCAATCAAGATATCAGACCAAAGACTAGAACAACTGTTAGGCTCCAGGGCAAAATCTGATTATCTTCATTAAGGAAGGTCAGAAAATAAATCAGCCCTTAAGGCTATATTACAAAAGACATTGGGTGGGCATGGTGAGAAAGGGAAAGGATAGGGAGATACTTCAATTAAAATTTTAGAGTAACACAAAAGGAATCTGTTGATTCAGCTATAATAATATTTACATGAGATCAAAGAGTGACCACTCTCTCACTCCAAACCTTGTTCAAAATTCTCCAGATATAACATCTATCTACAACAACAGAACATTCTGAAAACGATCTATTACCTCTCTGGGGCTGCTTTAGAGCAGACACATTATGCAGCAAGTCCTAGGCAGCATTAGAAAGTCTTTCTCTGGGTGACCTTCAGTCAGAGTATGGACAGTGCCCCATCTGCCCCCAGCCAGCCTCCAGTCCCATGTTGACTTTCACTAAGCTTCCTAATGACAGGCAGCAGCTGGCCTTCAGTTTTCTGATCAGAAAACCTGGGAGGAAAGCCCAATGAGCTAGGCAGGATCCAAAGCTGGTTTTAGAGCCAGACACCATGCAAAGCACCTGCAGAGCCTGCCCAACAAGAGGCCCAGAATGTCTACTTTCTAACAACAACACAGCAATCTACCACTGAATCTTATTTCAGAAGACATGCTTCCACAGAATGAAAAATGTATATTGTAATTCACAAAACATCTCAGAAATTTGTAACATTCCTTTTATGTTACTAAAAATTGGGGAGACTTTCTTATTAGTATTAATATCAAGTATGATGGTGTATTTATATGCATATGAATACATTTCAATACATACAAACACACACATACATATAGAAATAGACATATAACACACACACATAAATCCAAGCTCATATATATATTTTTTTAAATATATTTTTATTTTATATTTAAATAATATATTTTTATATAGGATTTCCTCCTGGTGCACTCAGTTTTAGATATGCAAACCTAGAATAATTTGCTATATGTTTAAATGGTTTTGAAATCAACTGACACATTTGGATATGACTAATAAAATTGTTATGTATAAGGCTTCCTGATCACTCAATTTATCTACACTGGATGCTTCGAAAAGCTAGTAATTCTCTAAGCATCAGCTTCTTCCATCCGTGTAGACTTTAATACTATTGACTATATATTTTATACATCTTCCTGGAATATCTTCAACTTCGGAGTTGGCACAAAATAATTAAAGAAGGAACATCACAAGTATTTCCCATGCTGTAAAGTTTCCCACAGGAAATAATCCTAAAAACCTACAGAGGAAATCTGGTGGATAAGACTTATCCCATTGTCCACAAGAGTTAATAAAATAGACAAATATCTTCCAAAGTGCTTGAGATGGATGAAAGTAACAGATTTCTAAATTAATAACCACTTTCCTTTTAAGAAATAAGGTTTCAAATAGAAAATAATTCACTGAGGGACTTTGTTAAGAAGACAGTGATTTAAATGAGCAGCGAGCATCATACAACGGGACTTACATGGCCTGTCACCCTTATTATCACAACCACCTAACGAGGTGGATATTACTAAGCCCCCCTCTTCCAGATGAATAAACTGAGGCTAAAGGAGCTGTGACCACATGGAAAAGATGCAGTAATCTTGACACTCACATCCAGATCTGTAGGACTCTACAACAGGTTGTTAATCACTGCAAAATCTGTCTATTCACAAATTCCATCTAAGCTTCTATATATAAAACCTTGATGATCAATCTCCATAAATGAGCACACTGATGTGAATAATTAAAACCACAAGTGTGAGGTCTTAACTTCATTCCTCCTGCTGAGGAATCTATTGTTGGGTCTTCTCATCTTAATCATGGAGGTCCCAAGCAAAAGGAAGGCCAGGAGCTAACCCTATCACTGTCGAACCATCCATGGTCCTGTCCTCCAGTTTTGCAGGTCCTGCCATCAGTTGACCTAAAATGCCAGATGCAGATTTGGGTACACAACCTCTTCTGGTAATTCCAATAACTGCCCTATAGTTAATGTTATCTTCTCCATAGAGCTTTAAGTTTGTTTTAATCTTGTATCACTCAGGAATTATAGTAGCCAATAAATCTAATCTTTACTAAATGCTTAGTCTTTTTCCAAGTTTATGTGAATTATCTCTCTGAATGTCCTCAGCAACCATTTGAGGAAAGCCTATTACTGTCCCTATTTTGTAGATGAGGACGCAGAAGCATGAAGAGATTAAGCCACCTGATCAGGTTGATGCAGCTAGGAAAGAGCATAACCGGTGTTCACGTTCGGCCTGTCGGACTCCAAAGCCTGTGCCTTAACCTGTATTGTTTGTAAAACATACGTAGTAGATGACTAAATTCAGGGTCAGTTTAAGATGTCCTCTATTGTGGTTCTTCATACAGTTTCTGTGTAAAAAAAAATAAACTGGGTAAGGCTTCAGCGAAGGACTTTATATGTGTTGATGGTAAACTTCAAACTCATCAACTATGTCAAAACTCTATTCTCCAAAGTCCACTGACCTCTTTGTCAGGGACAGGGTTTTGTGGCTCTTCTCAGTGACCTGTGGACAATTATCCTCTTCCATAATTATGGGACTTCAGCAGCAGCAATCCCTCAACACCCTACACACCATTCAACTACCAGTCACAAGAGTCCAAAAAATAGGAACAAAATTAAGTTCTCACCATGAGAACACTGGCACATGACTTCAAGAAGAGTATAATTTTCATTTTCGTTTGAACTACGACCCCCATATAAGTTAATACTTTTATATCTTAAGGGAGCAGAGTTTTGTAACATACGATATTTCTCTGATTATGAGTTTACCTGTCATTTTCGGATATTCCCAACTGGACAACTACAGAGTGTATGTATGCGTATGTGTCTGTGCAGTATGTATGATATCTATAAAATGTACTTTCTGGACAATACAGTAAACACCCCCATACCACACACACTCAAATATTCTGTTGATCCAAGCACGGAGAAATATTATTTGCAAATTTTAAGAGAGTATACTTTTGCAGATTTCTTTTTTCTATGAGGATATTCAATGTATTTGTTGGAACTCCTAATGTCACTTTTGTCATCTATACAATAAAGATAATAAAAGTGATTTAAAAAGAGCATCCACATTTTCCTTATTGAAGATGATGCTTGCTGACTAGTAGTCTCTAAGCAGACTATGTTCTGGAAAGGGGAACTAACATTACAAACCCATTTTTACAGATGAAGAAAGGTGAATCTCACTACGGTTAAGTCGCTGAACTAAATTCACAGATCTGCTAAGTGAGAGAGCCAGGATTTGAACTATTATCTGCCTCTTGTCAAGGCTGATGTTTTTCCTACTATTTCATGCCACTCAGACCTTTCTACAGGGGAAAAATTATAAAAAGTTTCTTCCTAAAGCAATCTTTCTTTCAGTTTTTAGATATTTTATCTCCAGCCTCCTGGTAACCTGGGCTACTTGATTTTGATGGGGCTTGATGCTCCTACACCACCTTGAGACACTCAGATTCCTGGATGCTGGGCTGTCTTTACCTTAAAGCGCTGGAGTATCCCCCACATGGACAGTGTCTTTAGCTTGCTCCTACCAATCACCTCTAAGCTTTACTTTGTCGTACGCAATTCTAACTTGTAGCCCAATTCCCACCTCTTCTGCTTAGTGTCCAGAGAGCCAACTACACTCCATTCCAAAAGGGATTTAAAATTTGGAATTTGTTATAGTTGGCTCTCCGGACATTGAGAAGATGAGGAGAGATTTAAAATTTGGAGGGGCGCACCTGGGTGGCTCAGTTGGTTAAGCGTCTGACTTCGGCTCACTCATGATCTCACAATTTATCACTTCCAGTCCAGCGTCGGGCTCTGTGCTGACAGCTCAGAGCCTGGAGCCGGCTTTGGATTCTACGCCTCCCTCTCTCTCTCTCTGACCCTCCCCCGCTTGCTCGTGCTTGCTCTCTCTCTCTCTCTCTCTCTCTCTCTCAAAAATAAATAAACATTAGGGGCACCTGGGTGGCTCAGTCGGTTAAGCGTCCAACTTCGGCTCAGGTCGTGATCTCGCGGTCCGTGAGTTCGAGCCCCCCATCGGGCTCTGTGCTGACAGCTCAGAACCTGGAGCCTGCTTCTGATTCTGTGTCTCCCTCTCTCTCTGACCCTCCCCCCATTCATGCTCTGTCTCTCTCTGTCTCAAAAGTAAATAAATGTTAAAAAAAATTAAAAAATAAATAAATAAACATTATTTTTTTTTAATTTATAAAATTTGGAAAAAAAATTTTAAGTATCAAAGTTACTTAATTTTGTTTTTCTCATCAAACAGAAAACAATGCTGTGTTAAATCATAATTTTTATTTTATTGATAATACCTATTTTGGAACAGCACTGCCTGAAACACAAATTTAACTAATGATGACCTTTGCTGACTAGGTAATATTTTACTTGGTCCGGTTTTAGTAAAATTTCTGTCCAAGAGGAGCTTAGGAAACATATGGCTCTGTTGATCTTATCTTTTGGCAAGAACACAATAAAATACATATGGCCGATTGAACTACAATATAAATGGACACAATCGTGATGTTAAATCATTTGCTAAAATGATAAAGACTACTATGCATGTATTTTTGCAAGTACTTTAAGATTCTTTTTGACCTCAGTACTTTTGCCTGTATGCTAATTTGTTGCCTGACAACCTTATCATGTCCTAAGATTTGAAACCATATTCAATTCCCCCCCGGGGTCATGGAAAGCATTTTTGGAAAGTCTTCATGTTGGTTCAGTACTGAAAGTTTACTGTCAAATAATTTATTATGGATACTAACTTGTGATAATTCACATTTTTTCTGTATGTAGAATACAAAACGGATTATCCCACTCATTGCTCAATGTATATTGCTTCTTAAGGTAAGGTGCTTTGAAGCAATCCATCTAAGCAAAAATAAACAAGATAAACAGTTCAAAGATAAACTTGGTAATTGGTCTGACTTTTAAGATCTTTGCAAACACTTTAGTCTACTAAATTTATGGCAAGCAAAAAGGTTATTGACCCCTTTATCATTGTTCCTTTATCGTGGAACAACAGTGTCTTCCCATTCCAATTTTATGCACTAAAAAGAAGAAAAAATGCCTCCATTACTGCTCTTGTTCCTCTGACAAGAAGTCTAACTCTTGGATTCCCCTAACTTCTTATTCTATGTTACATTCTAACCAGGACAATATTTCAGTAGAAATATTCAACAGAACTTTCTGTAATTATGTAAATATACTTTGTAGTAGGGTAGCCACTAGTCACAAGCAATGACTGAGCACTTGAAATATGGCTAGTGCAACTGAAGAACTGAATTCTTTATTTAATTTTTATTAATTTAAATTGTAATAGTTACAATGGTTAGTGGATACTGCACCAGCAAGCACAGACAGAGCATTCAAATAATTTTTAAGCTCTAGTTTCTATTTTGTAGTAGCTGCTCTAACTTTACTTTCTCTTAGAATAATCCTAAATTTATATCAGGTGCTCTCTAAGACTTTTAGAAAAAACTAAACACTTCAGTTAATCAACATTCTATTAGAATTAAGTTCCTCTCCACAAAAGCCTATTTTTAATTATGTTTGTAAACAAGCGTATGAAAAGCCCATTATCTCTGAAAAAAAAAAAAAAAAAAACTGTGCACTAATGGACTCCCAGTCTTTTTGAATACTGGAAAGAAACTAACCATATAAAACAAGCATAAAAAGGGATAATTATATTTTCTTATCCAGGAAAGTGCTCTCCTAACTGCCGAAAATAAAATCCTTCTTCAAGGAGAGATATTAATACTTTTGGCCAAATGATATTATAAGAATTTACAGAATAGACTTCATGTACAAGGAGCTTGTGGCCAATATAAATTATAATATTACAGGAAGTTTTGAGAATGGACATGCTTAATACTACAGAGGTAAGTAAATCAACAAACCTATTAACTTGTGTACTTTATATAGTAGCATGGCTAATTAAAGAGTATTTTAATTTAGTTTTTCATATTTGTGTTTTCTCTCCCTTAGCAAGTGAACTGCTGGAAATTACCTTAGAGTCATTGAAATCGACTCCATCTAGGGTCCAAGGAAGTTCTACTAGAACCCAACTACCCAGCTAAAGAGTGCATAATCAAGCAAATTGTGTTTGTTGGTAGGAAAGGAAAATGGTAGCTGATGTCTACGGGTAACTGCCTAGAGAGGAAAGACCCTAGAAACAGATCTGATGCAGGGTCCCGGTGCTGGCTGACACCTGGGAGGTGAGTTTGAATGTGACCTGAAAAGGAGGAACGTCGAATACTACAGCTACAGTAGCAAAAGCACAGTCCAGCTTGGCCCTAGGAAGCAGGATCATATTCTGTCAAAAAACATCCTGAACCACCAAGAGGCAGGCATTACCAGTTAGGCAATGAAGAAACACCTGTCAGCACCATCTGGCAGTAAAACACAAAGCCATAGACTGATGAGACTGGGGTTTATCTCTACTTGGGTGGGTAAGGAGGAGTGCCCCTACCCTCCTCCACTTTCAACTGTGCCATCAGAATTCTCAAATACTACTCAGAAGTTGATAACTAGTGTCTGTGATAATATGATAGATAAGGGCATTTATAATCATTTCAAAACTTAAATAAAATTTGACTATCCTTTTGCCCTATGTTTGTGAGTAAAAACAATCAAACCTTAAATATTAACTAATGTTAGCCTTAATTTTTGATACTGCTTGGAGATTGTCCACCAAATATCACATAAGTACCTGTATTACCAGTTTTCAGCAATTTTAAATCCTAAAGATGCCATCTCTTTTGCTTACAAAATATCGTGGATTAACTCATAAACAAATAGCTAGATGATTTGGAATGAAAGTTGTTCAACTTATAAACCTATCATTTCTTTCATCTTCAAGAGCTAGAAGGCTTCAGAGAGTTAGTAGAAAATAAAGGAACTGCACAGAGAGTCATGCTTTGACAATTCCACTCTTCCTTCAGAGAAATAAAGACACAAGGGTGTTTAGGCAAATAATACTCAGAAGCATTTACTCTAACCCAAAAGCCCTTGTCGTGAGTTAAAGTTTTCCTATTTTCTCATTTAACAATATACTAGCCTGAGAGCAATACAGGGATTTATATCTTTCTTCTTTAGCTTTTTATCAAAAATTGCACCCCAATTTGGTAAGTACTCATATAGATTTTTCTTCTTTGTTCCACAGCAACAGTTCTTGAGTTTGTATCACATGCAAGGTTTCCCACACAATGTTGACCAAGACAGACAGTGTCCCTAACCTAATAGAGGCAGATTATAAACAAGCAAGCCATTAAGTGGGTAAGAAGGAAATATTGAAAGGATTACTAGAAAGAAAATCAACAGAACACAGTGATGGAGTGGATGGGAAAGCACTTTCTGGAGGAAATTACATTAATACCCTATGCCTGAATGATGAGAAGTCATTCATGCAAAAAATAGAGCAATGAGTACTTTAGGCAGAAAGAGCTGTCAATGCCAAGGCCTGAGAGTGAGAAAACCCTTGACTGTTCAAAGAACTTACTGACAGATCACCAACACACCTTGGACAGAATGAGGGAGAGAAAAGGTGGCAGAGGATGACTTTGGGGGAAAAATGGAAATATTATGCAGCGCCCTATGGGCCACGTTAAGGAGTTCAGACTGTACTCAAAATGCACCAGAAGGTCACTGGAGGGTATTAGGAAGGTAAGCGATTAATCTAGATGTGTTAGAAAGAAAATCATGGCTATACCCATGGATATTCTTAGTATCGTATATTTAGCTGGAACACGAATTTAGCACCTGATAAGGATATGAAAGACATTTCTAAAATGGTAAGTATTACAGAAACATAAAGGCACATTTTTATTTAACGTTATTTTGTACTTTTCCCCCCAAAGCAATGTGGAAATCACTGCATCGGTTCATGATTCTATGAAAATATTTTACAAAGCAAAGCAGATTAAGACATTATGTTGTTTTTCAAGTTTAACCCTAAATCCTTTCCCAGTGTTAATTAGAGAATAACAAGCACATACAAGGTGTTGTTTATCTGTTATTTGCAAGCATTACAATTTGCCAAGACCAGCAACTGTTAAAAGATACAAGCCCTTCTTACCGAGACAGCATGAAGTAAAACTACTACATTGCACCTAACAATATTGTTTAATCAAGCAGCCAGTAAGAGTTTCAGAGGAAACACCTAATTTTAATAAAAACTATAAAGTATAAAGTTAACTATCAGCAGCAAAAAGTGGAAAGTATTCAGGTGAATTCATGTGGTTTCAGTCACATTCTTGCCTCAGAACTAAACGTGCCCATTTGGATTAATACCTTAGAGCCATTAGCATGTGTGAAAACAACAACATTAGGAAAATGTCATAACTGTAGCTGTTGAAAGATATTTATCAAAGTAGAAAGTCAGAAGGGCCATTTGTATAAAACACTATCCTCATCTTCATTTTGCATCAGATAAATCAAACACACTATAAATTAGATCCAAAGATGGGTAGACAACCTTTTTTTTTTAATATTCTCTCAAAAATGATGTAGATATGGCTTACAATGGCTAGCAGGCGTATGTCTGGGACAGACCCCACTTCCCATTCATTTCCACCCTGGTAAGCAGATTCTGAATGTGAATGTGGTCCAACAGAACATCCTGCCTCACTACAGGAGAGCTCGGTGGCTTACATACCTGCGTGTACTCACATGTGTCATTGGCACAGCCAGGGGACCAGGTAGCCAAGCTTTGTGGGTTAGCTGGTGGCTGATGGGCTGGCAAAACTGAGAAGCTGAGAGGGAGTGTGGCCCCACCTGTGTAGACTGGCAATAATTTTTCTCCATGTAGTCTATCAAATTTAAATATGACCTGTGTCCCTTACAACATATTTTCCTAACAATTAAATGAAGCTTCCTAATGTGACTTAATGAAATCAGTCACCTTTAATAAGATAGATGGAGAACCTTGAGTGCAACTTCCCAAACGTGACAAGTCTAATGTGACTAAACCAGGTTAACTGCAGTTCCCAAATCTGGACCCTCATTTTTCACATCTTTTCAAAGTCATTTGGGAGTAGCTCTCGAAAAACATCTGCTTAAAGAAAGTGTATCATACTCACACCCACCTAGAATAAAATTTAACATGAAAACAAAAAGTCTTCATAGATTTATATTTTTCAAACAGATTTTTAACAACCTATTAATAAGTTGCATGTTTTTGAGGCACCTGGGTGGCTCAGTCAGTTAAGGGTCCGACTTCAGCTCAGGGTATGATCTCACAGTTCATGAGTTCAAATCCCACATTAGGCTCTCTGCTGTCAGCACAGAGCCTGATTCTGATCCTCTGCCCCCCCGCCCCCAGCCTCTCCCTGGCTTGTGCTGGCTTTCTCTCTCCCAAAAATAAACATTTCAAAAATCTTTAAAAAATAAAATAAAAATAAATCACTGAGCAAAATAAAAAGATGCAACCAGTGAGTTCTCTCATCTGAGACAAGTTCATTGCTAAAATGGACATAAAATTACTGGACCTACAATTCCACTGAGTTGCGAGGGTGGACAGAAACACAAGTAAAAGTTCTTTGCAAACTACAGATTGCTTGCTATTCAGATATTAGTTAGTAGCCTAACCCACTTTTTTATGCAAAGAGGAGGTGATAGATACAAATGGATACATCCATTCATTAGTAATGCAGTTAACCAAGTAAATTGTATTACTGTTGCCTACCACAGAGAACTAGTAGGCACTCCATAAATACACAAATAAACACTGAAGATCGCAAAATATCTCTTAAATCTGTGGTTGATTCTTTGATAATTTCCACCATCAAACAAAATATTATGCTACAATGCAATATATAGTAAAACAAAGAGCAACGTTACTAACCTGAATCCACTAACCTCCATCTCTGTCTCTGAAACAATGACTTCTCAAAACCTGATGAGTTATCAAAACCTGGAAGATAGCAAGCAATATGTAGAACCTTCTACGTACACTGTAGAAGTATATCCATTGGGCACTAAGGAACCACTTTACCATTATGCAAAAATGCTCATAAGAAATTGCTTCTAGCAATGTAACATTGAACATTTTTAATGGATTTTTAACAAGTACATGCTCTGCTGTAATATGTGTCAAGAAACATTTATAAAGAATAATTTATTCCAGGGGCTCCTGCGTGGCTCAGTCAGTTAAGGATCCGACTTCGGCTCAGGTCATGATCTCACAGTTCATAGGTTCCAGCCCTGCATCGGGCTCTGTGCTGACAGCTCAGAGCCTGGAGCCTGCTTTGGATTCTGTGTCTCCTCTCTCTCTCTCTCTCTCTCTCTCTCTGCCCCTCCCCTGCTCGTGCTCTCTCTCAAAAATAAACATTTAAAAAAAAGAATTAAAAAAAGCATTTATTCCATGAAATATGAAAAATTGGTCATAAAGAATGATTCTAAAAACAAGAAAAAGGTATTTATTTTTACTGTATTAATGCTTGGAATGGACATCTCCAGATTCAAATTAAAGCACAATAACTGTGCGTGTCTATGAAACATACAAATGATTGAATATACCGAACTTAGTTTTAAGTCAAGGAAAATCAATACATATGGGGATGGATCCTCTAAATGAGTTTTAAGTCAGTTGTTGAAAATTGTGAGTGCATTTCCTATATATATCATGTAAGAAACACTGCTTAGGACCCAGGCCAATTGGAAAAACTACCTAGTGCAGCTGAAAGACTAATAAAATAGCAGTCCTTAGTCTCCCTCTAAAAACCTCTAAGCTCCCTTGATCCCCAAGTTACACAGAGGAGGAGAATCAAGCTCAAGGAAGTAAAGCACAGAAACTATACATATGCTACTAGAATGTTAATACCTTGATGGCAAACATCACTTATTAATATATTTGCCCATGTTGTCTTATATGTATCTTCAAACATACAGAAAAGTTTAAACAATTTTACAGTAAACACCTTTATACATACCACTAGTTGGTATGTATGGTTAACATTTTACCATGTTTGCTTCATCACATATCTTCATTATATACAGTTTTACGGGGCGCCTGGGTGGCTCAGTCGGTTAAGCGGCCGACTTCAGCTCAGGTCATGATCTCGCAGTCAGTGAGTTCAAGCCCCGCGTCGGGCTCTGTGCTGACAGCTCAGAGCCTGGAGCCTGTTTCAGATTCTGTGTCTCCCTCTCTCTGACCCTCCCCCGTTCATGCTCTGTCTCTCTCTGTCTCAAAAATAAATAAACGTTAAAAAAAATTTATATACATTTTTACACTCTCAATCTCACATTGGTAATGAAAGAAATAAAGTCTGCATCAACTGAGAATTTTCCTCATGTTCAATGTTCTTTATATCCTCTTGAAAACAGAAACAAAACTCATCCTAAATATTTAGGATTTAGAAAATACTTTTTTATTTAAAATGTACCATGAGCTAAGGATAACTCTGTATTTATCAATATGTCATGGCCAGAAAATATTTTGGTTTATCAAACTTGTCATCCTAAGAAAATTAAAGCCTTTGAACTCACAGACGTCTTTTCTGACTGGCTCTAGGGCTGAACTCTAGTCACACGTAGTTAACCTGATATCCATACTTTCAGATGAAATTCCCTCGGTACCAACTATCCTCAGACTCTCTCCAGAAAACAGGCAAACTAAGCCTTGGACTCACATGAACTACTAACACCAAGTTTAATATAAGTCAAGAAACAATGCTCAGACCTACCACCCATCTTAAGCTCTAGTGCATAATCCAGGATTGGTTGGTTCCACTTCGGTGTTTTTGGGAGCAGGGAGGGAGAGTTTGTTCCCACTCCCTAATAAAGAAGCCCTTCACATTTTGGGAAGCCTAATGTTATGAGTGCTTAAATTGTTAAACACAGATGGTAGAGAGAAGTCTAAAATGAGTTGCTGTGATTACAACTAACCAGGAAGTCATTCAGGACCAGCATTTCCGGACCTCATAGGAAGTCAAGTGATGAGAAGGGAGGAACACTTGTGCCCATTAACTCATATTCTGGCCTATGCACACGGGAAAATAAACCATGCCCAACTCTTTAGTTCACCCCAAAAGCTACCAATTATTGAGTGTTTTGTAGGTACAAGGCATTGCTCCAAATGCTTTATATATAATTGTTTTAAATATTCTCATTTTATAAAATAACACAAATGAGAAAACTAGGAGAGGACAGAGTTGAGTAATTTCAGTAAGTGCCAGAAATCAAATTCAAGCATCTTATTCTAGATCCTTTGCCTTTCACTGTTTATTACACTACTTTTTACTAGATCCTCCCAAAGACGTTGCTAGCCTGATGGGTGAGGTCATGAGTGAAATATTGGGCCAAGTTTTATTATTGGGCAGTGTTTCTTTCTACTAAAGGTAAGATCATGGGCATCATCACTTCTTTTTTTTCCACTGTATTGCTCATCTGTGATAAACTCCGCCCACACGGTCCTCCTCTTTGGGTAGATTCTCTGTCCATCTTCATCCACACAACTAACATAGTTAGTATTTTCAGGTCAGTTCACTGGAGCAGTGATCCAAGTTTTGAGGGTAGTAGGAAACCCACATTTGGCTTCTGGAACTGAAGCACCATAGCATCTAAGAGAAGATCTACTTTTAGGAGAGTTTGGGAGCATTTGCATGCATGCTCTTTTCATAAAGCTAGTTCTTTGTTCCCACTTAGACATTGTTTTGTGTATATTTAGTTTCCCCAGCAAGGAACCCTAAAGGAAAAGAGGAGTGAATAGGAAGATTTCATATAAAAACCCATGCCAAACAATAGATTCAGTAAATGTCTCATAATTGTGTTTTGGTTTTTAGTGAATAGGTTGAAGAAGGCAAGAGATGGGGAAAGGAGCTCACAGCTCCTTCAACAACTTCTTAGGACAATTTGTGCTGTAGAGGTTGTTGACAATGGGGTGGCAGTGGGAGGTGGCAGCAGCTGTCCTGTGAGTGGGTCATCTCTTAATTGAGTGTTTATAAGTCAGGGCCAGCCATATTGTACAAGTGAGGGCCAGCACACCACCATTATCTGGGTGTGCACTTAGGATATCCAAAAATAAAATAGGAATAAATAAACGAGATAGAAGAATTCCTGAAAAATTTAAATTCCAAATAACTGTGCTAACTTAGAGTCCAACACTAGCTGATGGAAACAAATACACCGTATTGGTCCAGAACCTCAGATACAGAATGTCTTAGTTTAGGCTTCTGCCAGAGTAGAACCTGAAAGAATGATTCAAGTGCAAGTAGTTAACTTAGCTGATGATGCCAGGAAATACTGGGAGAGAAGTCGGGAAGGGAGATAGGAATCAGAACACAGAAAATAAAGGGCATCTTACTCCAAGAGTGGGTAACTAAAGCTTAATCAAATAATCCAGTGAAGAAATGGGCAGAAAACATGAATAGACACTTCTCTAAAGAAGACATCCGGATGGCCAACAGGCACATGAAAAGATGCTCAATGCCGCTCCTCATCAGGGAAATACAAATCAAAACCACACTCAGATATCACCTCACGCCAGTCAGAGTGGCCAAAATGAACAAATCAGGAGACTATAGATGCTGGAGAGGATGTGGAGAAACGGGAACCCTCTTGCACTGTTGGTGGGAATGTAAACTGGTGCAGCCACTCTGGAAAACAGTGTGGAGGTTCCTCAAAAAATTAAAAATAGACCTACCCTATGACCCAGCAGAACTGCTAGGAATTTACCCAAGGGATACAGGAGTACTGATGCATAGGGGCACTTGTACACCAATGTTTATAGCAGCACCTTCAACAATAGCCAAATTATGGAAAGAGCCTAAATGTCCATCAACTGATGAATGGATAAAGAAATTGTGGTTTATATACACAAAGGAGTACTACGTGGCAATGAGAAAGAATGAAATCTGGTCCTTTGTAGCAACGTGGATGGAACTGGAGAGTGTTATGCTAAGTGAAATAAGCCATACAGAGAAAGACAGATACCATATGTTTTCACCCTTATGTGGATCCTGAGAAACTTAACAGGAACCCATGGGGGAGGGGAAGGAAAAAAAAAGAGAGGTTAGAGTGGGAGAGAGCCAAAGCATAAGAGACTCTTAAAAACTGAGAACAAACTGAGGGCTGATGGGGGGTGGGAGGGAGGGGAGGGTGGTGATGGGTATTGAAGAGGGCATCTTTTGGGATGAGCACTGGGTGTTGTATGGAAACCAACCTGACAATAAATTTCATATATTAAAAAAAAAAAAGAAAGAAAAAGGAGATACCAAAAAAAAAAAGAAAAGAAAAAAGAAATCTTGCCATTTGCAACTACGTGGATGGAACTAGAGGGTATTATGCTAAGCGAAATTAGTCAGAGAAAGACAAATATCATGTGACTTCACTCATATGAGGACTTTAAGATACAAAACAGATGAATATAAGGGAAGCAAAAAGAACACAAAACCAGGGAGGGGGACAAAACAGAAGAGACTCATAAATCTGGAGAACAAACAGAGGGTTATGGGAGGGCAGAGGGGATGGGCTAAATAGGTAAGGGGCACTAAGGAATTTACTCTTGAAATTATTGTTTCACTATATGCTCACTAACTTGGATGTAAATTAAAAATAAATACAATATATTTAAAAAAAAAAAAGCTTAGTCCCACTGAGAAGCTCTCAGGCATGATCTCTAGGGCAGTGCTTCTCCAATACTGCTGTGCATTAATAAACCACCTGGATATCTTGTTCAAATGCACATTCTGATTCAGTAGTTCTGGTGTGGGGCCTGAGACTCCGCATTTCTTATACATTTCTGATTAGAATACTGTTACTGTTCCTCAGAACATACTTCAAAGACTTGATGATTTTCTGCTTATTTCTCATAAAAATTGCCCAACTTTGCATATAAAACTGACAGAATTTCTTATGTCCGGTGCTTTTAGAACATATCATTAAATCTGCTTTGCTTCATGTAACTCTTATCCCAGGCATTTGTGTATTCACTGAATATCATGTCTGGGAGACATCTGGTCAGTCCCCATGTAGGAAAAAAACAAAAAATGCTGCCACCCTGTCCTCGTGTTATTAAATCAGATGGCTCTGCTCACCAGCAAGGAGCCTGCTGTACAAGACACAAACCAGACAAGTCATTGCACTCCCCG
The DNA here is from genome assembly GCF_023721935.1 of Panthera uncia. Lineage (NCBI taxonomy): Eukaryota > Metazoa > Chordata > Mammalia > Carnivora > Felidae > Panthera > Panthera uncia. The sequence goes on along the minus strand of NC_064809.1, from coordinate 98,463,089 downwards.
TATCATCCCACTCCCAGCTCATGGCATCCCACTCTGACTCTTCTCTGCTTACACATGTTCTTGCTTCCCACTCCATTCTGGTGCCAACGTGTACTCTGATTTCATGATTAATCTCAAATCTCTGACCCGTGGAAATGAGCAAGTCCCCCCCCCGCCCCCGATTTTGATGTTCAGCACTTTTTAATGGTATTTTTATGTGCATTTATAGGTTTGTTGTCCATGTGGCTACCCCAGGGTAAGCTTTGTAGAATTCTCAGTCTACCCTTTTATAATTACCTGGAACCTCGAAGGAGGCAAGTGGACACAGGTGAACTATTGGTTTAGAATGACTGTGCTATGAGGTGCTTGGGGGGCTCAGTCTGTTAAGAGTCAGACTTCAACTCAGGACATGATCTCACACTTCATGAGTTCGAGCTCCACGTCGGGCTCTGTGCTGACAGCTCAGAGCCTGGGGCCTGCTTCAGATTCTGTGCCTCCCCCTCTCTCTGTCCCTCCCCCACTCACGCTCTGTCTCTGTCTCTCAAAAATGAACAAATGTGGGGTGCCTGAGTGGCTCAGTCGGTTAAGCGTCTGACTTCAGCTCAGGTCATGATCTCGCGGTCCGTGAGTTCGAGCCCCACATCAGGCTCTGTGCTGACAGCACAGAGCCTGGAACCTGTTTCATATTCTGTTTCTCCCTCTCTCTGACCCTCCCCTGTTCATGCTCTGTCTCTCCCTGTCTCAAAAATAAATTTAAAAAACGTTAAAAAAATTTTTTAAATAAATAAATAAACGTTAAAAAAAATTTAAAAAAATGAACATTAAAAACTTTAAAAAAATAAAATTAAATTAAAAAATAAAATGACTGTGCTATGTTCAAAAGTATTTATTCATATGGTCAAATGGAGGAAAGTCTCAATCCTTTTAGGAACATAATTTTAAAGAGAAACTGACAATGATATGATTGGCCATTCAAAACAGGTCACACAATATTATAATATCTGCTTTAAAAAGTTGTATGTGTATGTATACACACACTAGATATAAACACATAAAAATATAATAATATATGTATTGAAAGGTAAGAGCAAGTCAGTCTATTGATATATTCCAAGTTTTTTGTATTGCATGTGGTCACATTTTTCCAATATATTTTAGATGAAAAAATTAGTTTCAGTCATTCCTTTATGAAATGATAAAAGCCAGAATTCACATGTTAATACCAAAACAGAAAAAAGTATTTAAGAATAAACAGGAATTAAAACTTACTAAACTTTATATCTTAGTAATCATTATTATCATTGAGAACATAATTAAGGACAAGTAATAACCAAACAACAACATGTAATTTTGCCTTCAAAATGCTCAAAATGTGTATCACACCACTCAAGTATCATCCATCCATCTTGGGCCTGTTGTATCTGTTTATTCTTATGAATGCAGTCATTCATTATGCATTATGCATTATGTAATGCAGTCATTACACCTGTTGACATCTAAAATTCACCAATCAGGAAACAGAACATGGTCTAGTTTAGAACCAAGGAGCAGAACCATTAAGCATGGTATACAATATTCACTTTTATCTATTACCAATTCTTCCTGTTAGCACAAATACTGTTTACACTGAAAACGTATGTGGTCAGGACCAAAAAGGCAAGTGGCCATATAAACTTTCAGGAGAGGTCTATTTGAGGACCACCTATGATATGATAGAAGGAGCTTTAAAAGAAGTTTTATCCAAGTTCACATCTGAGAGAGAAGTTTCTAGAATCACTGCTCAGCAGAAAAAGAGCCCACCTTATCTAATTCATTCTTAGAGAACTCCAGGTAAAGTGGCTGGGAGACAGCTGTTTGCAGCAGCTTTTTTAAGACCCACAACAGGGGGGCGCCTGGGTGGCTCAGTCGGTTAAGCGTCCGACTTCAGCTCAGGTCATGATCTCTCAGTCTGTGGGTTCGAGCCCCGCATCGGGCTCTGTGCTGACAGCTCAGAGCCTGGAGCCTGCTTCCGATTGTGTGTTTCCCTCTCTCTCTGCCCCTCCCCTGCTCATGCTCTGTCTCTCTCTGTCGAAAAAAAAAAAAAAAAAAAAAAAAAAAAAAAA
>NC_064809.1:98359210-98460908 GCF_023721935.1 Panthera uncia | reverse complement strand
AAAAAAAAAAAAAAGACACACAACAGGGGCAGAAATTAGGGGCAGTATCACAGAATGCCACAATTCCAGTACCAGTTTCTTTGTGAACGTGGCCTTCATATTTGTGTCTCCACATGGATTCCAGATTTATATAAGATCATTGCCGAATACCTGCTCAATGAATTTCAAAAATTAAAAATTTGGCTAATCAGCAACCAGATGACTCATCAATTTTGTTGAAACCCACAGATAATCGATTCATATTAGCAAGTCATGCTTCACATTGGATGATTAATAAATGATGTGACTTTGTTTCAGAAACCTCGTGCTCGCTTACGGACCTTTTAACGTATCTCAGACATACTAACAAAAAAGAAGTCAGGCAGATTTGTGAAAATAAAGCACCATGTAATGAGTCCATCCTTCAAGAAGATCAAAGAATGAATGAAAAGCCTAGATCTATTCTAAGCCTTCTCTAGTGACTTATCTTCATATTTTCTCTTAAGAACACAGGTTTTTAATCAGCTTCCAACATCAACAATTTCAAGTAGTTCTCAACACCTGTGAGGATAATCACAATCAGCACACTAAAAGAAAAATAGTAAATGAAAAATTAGGCTAGATTTAAACTGATAAATTATTTTTGCTCTATAAAGCACTGGTAATCATTGTGAGCAAGGTTTTCAGTAAAATTATTGGAGTAGCCTAACGTAGTTGTCTGCAGTTATGAACCTGGACCACACTCTTCTGTTTGATGTCAACTGAAAAACAAAACTAGTCTATGGGGAGAGACACTGATGAAGCCCTCAATGGCACTTGCAGATGATGCTTTTTCTAACCCCTATCTAAACTTGATTTTAAGTCCACAACATCACTGGAGTTGCCCTTCAAATAGCAAGCTTTGTCCATATCAGCATCCCCTTTTCTATTAATTAATACAATCATTTCTCTCATTTTACATGACTTTCCACATCTCAGACTCCCATTCACTACACTCAGATTGTGTTACTTTTGAAATAATTGCCATCTCTTAAGAAGACATGATGTGTTAGAATTTATCTCGAGCTTTTTGCAAGGCAGTGTGAAAATAATGCTGACTAATATGTAAAAGATATGATTTTAGGCAGTAAAATAATAGGACATCAATCTTAGACATTTCCATAAATGTAAATATCTCTGCATATATTCAGTAATACTCTTCATCCCTTTCTGCTTCAGAGAACAGAAAAACAAAGTTATTCCAACAGGTCACTAAACATTTATTGCATTTCATTGCCATAATTTCAAAATGTGTGTCCCTGTTACCCTTTTCAGCACAACCTAGCAAACTGTTGACTATGACAAATGTTTGTTTTAATACACAAACTATTCATGGACCAATAAAGCAGTGTCCCAGGGCTGTCTGAACTGCAAACTGCTGCAGTTGAGTGACAGTAAAACCTACTGAGCTCTGCTTTTCAGTTCAAGTTCACAATTAATTAAATAGAAGCGACGTTTGTACCTATTGGGCTTTCACTGTTCCACGGGCTTCTGCAGAAAGAATCCCACAAAGCAATAAAATTAGTGGAAAGCAATATCCCGAACTCACTGGCACAAGGAGCAAACATGGGTCAAAAGGTCAAGTTTTCAAAAATAAAACACCTCATTATGGGCATTCAGGAGCTTTGAGATGCCAGGATCATTTTCCCATCTGGGACATTCCAGAAAGAGAATGCCAAGTGCAGGATAATGGGCCAACGCTAACTGACCACTCTACTGATAAAAATCACAGGAATCAAAAAGAGAATTGAATTCCACCTACCCCTACACTAATCCAGGTTGAGTTGAGATTCTTAGAAGTATTCTCAGCTCCTATAAGATCCACATCTCTGGTTTATCCATAATGAAGAGTTCTTCAGATAGGACTTGTAGATATGATACCTTTTAACTTTATCTATGTTTTCCAGATTTAGTCAGGTGATGGGGCATTATTTTAAAGAAGCCTAAGGAGTCACACACATTTTGAAAGCTTTAGTTTTGAATAATGGTATATATTTTATTTTATTTTATTTTATTTATATTTTTGTATATTGTATATACATATATATCGTATATATACTTTTGAGGAACTTGTCATTAATTTTACAGGACCAAATTTCTTAAGGAGAGACGGAAAAGGTAAAACCACCTTTCATCTTTATAGAAAGACACTTTCTTCATGAACTGGAAAGGACCAAGCATGCTCCTGGTATAGTAAGCACTCCATAAATTACCTCTTCCCTGAAATTCCCTACTCACCAGAGTCGCACACATACAAACTCATGTGCCCAGTATCCTCACGGTTTCTATTTGGAAGTAGAGCACACGAAGTACAAATTCAAACATTTTAAATCAAGAACAAAAGCCAGTGGGGTGCCTGGGTAGCTCAGTGGGTTAAGTGTCTGACTCTTGATTTCGGCTCAGTTCAGGATCTCACAGTTCATGAGATCGAGTCCCACATTGGGTTCTGCACTCACAGCATGGAGCCTGCTTGGGATTCTCTCTCCCCCTTTCTGTCCTCCCCCAAAATAAATAAAGAAAAAAAAGAACAAAAATCTAACGAGTTATTTGTAGACTGAACAAAAAAATCAGCGGGGCAGTATTCAAAATAAGAGCCTATATTGAAGTCAGTTCCACGTGTCTTGCTTTAAATATCTACCGCAGGCCACAAACACTGTGAGAAGAACACATTTTTTCAGTAGTATCAAAAAGATGCTTCACCTCTGGATTAAGTCACGAGTTGGAATAAATGTATTTTATTTCACTGTTGTGAAACACTGTGCCTGTTAAATTAATTCATCACAAAGGACTACAAACACTCGAAGTAATTGCATGAATGATTTTATAATCTCTGTTGGCAATTGTGTGGTGGCAGGGCTGTGCCCAGAGTTTAGTCTGCGAAGATTTATGATGTTACGTTTCATTTTTCTCCTCAATGCAAACTCAAAAACCTGTCATTGAGACTAGGGGTTCCTGCTGACACTTCAATCTGAATCTTAAGTCCTTATCAATTAATCGACCAACATCTGAATTTCTAGCTGACTCAATGTGAATGCTCACACAAATCGGACACCCAGGAAATCATTAGTATCCCATTTTCCGTCTTGATAATGCTCACTGAAAATGTTCATGCCTCCTCCCATCTCCCTACCGACTAGAAGGCTACAGTTGAATGGGGATCCTCTTGTCCCACACTACCACACTGGTCTTTTTAATTTTCCCACAGAGCCATGGCTCTCCATAGTTTGCCTAAACTCTATTACTATTATTTATGAGCTGAACAGTCCTTTGTGAACTGGCCTGGGAAACTAAGCCTCATTAGAGACCATTGTTTAAAGTTTCATACAAGGAATTTTCAGAATTACTTGAAGAATTCATTCCATTCTTCAGTTTGCAATCCCTTCTGTGTTTGCAGAAAGAATCTCTTATTCAGGAAAGAAAATGATAGCACCTGCAGGGGTGCTTTTCTTTCCCGCCAGAAAAGCAGGACTTCCTCCAAAAGTCAGATTTCTGTATTATTAACCACTTACCTATTACTTGCTTCCCTCTTAACCAATCTAATACAGTAAGCAAATTACCCATCATAGTTAAGGACATTTAAAAAAATGTAGATAGAGGGGCGCCTGAGTGGCTCAGTCAACTGAGCGTCCGACTTCGGCTCAGGTCATGATCTCACAGTTCCTGAGTTCGAGCCCCGCGTTGGGCTCTGTGCCCATAGCTCAGAGCACCTGGAGCCTGCGTATGCTGTGCCTCCCTCTTTCTCTGCCCCTCTCCCGCTTGCACTCTCTGCAAACGTTGAAAAAAGTTTTTAAATAAATAAAAATTATAGATAGAGAAAAATGATAAAACAGCCCCTCCATAGTTAAGAAATTTCAGAGCGTGGTTTAGATGGAAACTAATCTTGCCATCTATTTGGAATAACACCTTAGTATCAGCGGAAGAAAAAAATGCTGACCACTTGAAACACCAACAACATTCTTGGTAACACACTTATTTGTGCAGAAATTTATATCCACATTGAAGTCGAAATTGACTCTAGGCATCTTGGATTTTATGCTACTTAGTATTTCCAAGACTTACTTATACTGCAGGTAAACCCAATGAATGAACCAGTTGGGCATAAATAATCCATCCATTTCTGCCCAGATTGATGCACAGCAATCACTGTAGCCCCTCTTCTAGTGGCACTAGTCAAAACGTCAGAACAAATTAACAAGCTATTGTCTACATGGCCTCTTCGAAACTTCCTACCTCCAAAACTGCAAAAGAGCTAGTTGTCTCCTGGGAGTACAAAAGGACTAGTCAATAAATTTCTAAGACAGATGTAAACACAAACTTTAATCATGCCCTTAGATCCAGTTGTAACTAAAAATATCCTTTCTATTATCTCATTATTCCTTGATTTCGTGACTTAGCCACTGGGTCCCCACACACCTCTCCTATACTAATGGAATCAATGAAAGCACCACAAAAGACAATATATTTTATTAAGACTGGGATTTCTCTCCTGGTACCATCTTTGACCCTTCTAGTAAGTACTCTCTGGATGATTCTCACTATAGCACAGCGGTTTAGCAGGTAAGAATTTCTAAGAAGGTAGAAAAATGAGGTTTAAGTGCAAACCTCAGCATTGAATTCCCAGCTTCTCACTCAGAACCTCTCTAACCCCATTTAAAAATAAATATTAGCACAGCACTATTTTGATATTTTCCATTAGTTCCTTTGACATCACACATGAAGAGTCAAACCAAAGCTCACAGCTTCCTCATGACTCTCTTTCCAGGCCAGCTGTAAAAATGAGAAGGCTTAAGTTGATGTGCCCCAAGGACATGAAATCGGAGAATTTCAAATGCCAACTACACCTTCTATTGGCAGCAAGGCAGGTGTTCTCTTTTAGGAGTGCTCTAACTTGCTCCATTACTCTAGCAATGCCCCATGACTCATACCTAATCCTGGATCTCAGAAAACTGTTCCACGAGGTCAGGCCAGCAGGTCACTAGAACACAGTCAAGAGTGAGAGAACACCACAGAATCCTTTGCCAACCTACTGGATGGATGAATTCAGAAGATTTCAGAAACAAAACCACCAACTGGTAATGAGATCCAGGCCCAAAGCTATACATGGCTATATGGAGGGATTTATTTCCATGAAATAGTATGTTATTTTATCTCCTAAACCACATTCATTTGCAATTCAGAAAATTCTCACTAAGCATAAACAAAAAGGACGAAGCAAAAAGAAATGTATTGCATTACCTTCTTCTGATCTTCTAGCTTGTGACTCACTGGATTCTTCCCATGTCTGCTCATCTCTGAAGAGACATCCATCACAGTGGGTTCTTGCTTTTCAAAATGGAATCTCTTCAAATAGGCAGCAACCTAATCCAAGATGCAATCACCAGGAAAACACCAGCATGCCACATTTCCCATCACACACTGTCTCCGAACTTCCTCAACTCCAAGGAGTGATTAAAAAGTCCATTTATTGAATGGAAAAGATGAATTTTGCAATGTACTCCCAGGACTTTCCAAATCAGCATATCGTTTTTAAATGTTGATGTCTCAAAAAGCAAAATATTCATCCAGGAATTTTAACTCCAACTGCTATCTTTTTCTTTCTTCACAGTTTTCCATTTTAATAAATAATTACACAGTTCCCCTTAACCTGTGATTAAAAAAAAAAGTACACAGTTAATTCTCACCCCCGTAATTTACAGTATAATTAATGAAAAATTACCTAAAATGTGCAATTTAGAAAAACAATGTAGGCATGGATTATATTTCACATAAAAGCAATAGCTGGTGAAAGGCATTATTCTTTACCCCTCTGGCCTTTAAAATACCAATTCCAACCTGACTCAAAGCAGAATATTAAAACTAGGGATTCACAGCACATCAAAGCTAAAAGTCAATAGGGAATACATATACACTCATCAAACATGCGTATATGCTCCATGGATCCACTCATTAATTTCAGTATTCACAGAACTAAAGAATTTAAAACGAGCCCAATATACTTAGACATGATGTTAGACTGACAGTTCTCATAAATAACTTAAATTTCAAAATGAATTTATAAAGTTGTTATTATTACTCTATTTTAAGATGAGGAGACTGAGATGGTAAGCAAATTTTTTAAGTCTAGTAAGTAGCAACAGGACTAGAATTAGAATTCAGATAACTTTGAACCCAAACCCATTCTTTTTTTTAATTTTTTAAGTTTTTTATTTTAGAGAGCAAGAGAGAGCATGTGAGTGGGGGCCGAGGAAGACAGAGAGAGAGAGACAGAGACAGAGACAGAGACAGAATCTTAAGCAGGCTCCACACTCAGCAGGGAGTTCAACTTGGAGCTCAATCCCACGACCCTGGGATCATGACCTGGGCTGAAATCAAGAGTCAGACACTCAACCGACTGAGCCAGCCAAATGTCCCACAAAACCCATTCTTTGTCCTAGACATAGATGTCTCAATTCATATTATATATTTTGTCCACAAGCATACCATAAATTAGTTTTTCAGGTGCCTTGCTGAATTATGAATGCACAATTTTCTCCTTTAAAAAGTCATATAAGCCAGTGGTTTCCAAACCCTGCTAGAAAATGAAATAATCTGGAAATAATCTTAATTACACAGATTTATTGGGTCCACCCAACACGACTAATGTAGAAGCTATAAAGGAGTGCTCGGAAATGTGCATTTTTTTATTCATTTCCTTGAAACACTCCTGATGTAGGAAACCACTGAGGAATTGAGACCTCCCACTACTGTAGGGCTTCCCAAACTTGTCTCCATTTTGGAGTCATAGGGAAACTTCAAAAATTACTGATTCTTATGTCCCATCCCCAAAGACTCTTATTTAGTCTGTATATGGCCTGAGTCTTCAAACCACTGCCCTAATGTATAAAATCCCTTAACATAATTGACCAACCACTGCCTAAGTACCTTACACAAGAGAAAACAGTTATCTTTGGAGGCAGCTCCTTCCATATGGAAGCAGTCTTTAAATTTCTGGCCTTGAAATAAGTCTTCCTAATTTGGAGATCAATTCTGCATTCCTAAATACTTCTGTATATTTGTGGTTATTTATATCCTTGTAGTCATCAATGTACACAAAACATTTTTAATTTCCCCTTGTATCTGACAAGTCTTCAAGTAGCACCTTAGCCAGGTTAACCATCCCTACACCTTCACCAATTCCCCATCACCCTGGTTATTTACTTAAGAGGTTCACTTTTTACATGACTCATTAACTACACTATCAAGAGCTGAGCACCAGGGTTCGGCATGATGTATTCCTTTTAAGAACCTCACTGCCAGGTCCCACAAAACATGCCAGGCCAAGCATAAAATAAATGATAAACTAAACAGATACTGTCTGAAAAATCAGCTCCTGACTGCCTTTTGTACCTTTCCATACAGTTTCCTGTCTAGCCATTATTTCCCCAAGTCTTGTTCCTTCCTCAAGTCCTCTGATGTGCTGCAGAGGTATACCTAGTTTATGTACTAATGGGAATGTTACCAGCAAAGAAAACAGCATGGGCCAAGGCTGGGACATGAGAGAACACATGGCCCATATGAGCTCAGAGTAATTCGATGAGGAGTCACTGAAATTTCTTAAGAAGAAATGAAGCATAATAGAATTTGTGGTTTTAAAAGTTCATCTTACCTGCAATATGCAAGATAGATGGGAGGGAACAAAACCTGTGACAGAAAAACCTTATAGATACTGCTTCAACAATCAAATAAAGAGACAGTAGCATCCTGAACTAGTGTAGGAGCTGATGAAATGGAAAGAATGACAAAACTAAGTAATATGATATTTTAAAGGTACAGTTGATGGAAATGGTACCTGATTAGACATAAGTGTGGGTGTGTGATGTAAGGATGCATTATTCCTATTAGCACAGGAAGGATAATATCATTATCTAAAACAGCAAATCCCCCAAGAGAAGCACTTTGGATGGAAGAAGATAAAATGACTTGTAAAGCACACAAAAGATGCTTGCTAAAATCCAGAAAATTACAAGCCAATCTCACCGATGGACACAGGAGCAAAATTCCTAAAGGAACATGAACTGAATCCAACAATGTACAAGATGGATCATACACCAATTCCAAGTTGGTCCTATGCCAGGAATAAAGATTGGTTTAAGGTTTGAAAATGAATCCGTATAATTCAGATTAATGAAATAAGGAAGAAAAATGATATGCCCATCTCTATTGGTGCAGAAATATAATTTGACAAATTAAACACTGATTCATCACGCAAACACACACACACACACACATACACACACCATACACACACACCCTTGGCAAAGGAGGACTAGAAAAGGATTTCTATAATCTTCCTTTATCTGATAAAGTGTATTCACAAAATATCTATAGTAAACATCATACTTGTAAAAAATTAAAGACTTTCCATCTGCTCAGGGACAGCACATAAATAACTACCAATGTAAATTATCTACAATATAGTAAATATTGTACTTAAAGTCCTACCATGCAGTGATACAAGAAAGTATGAGAGAAAGAAAAAGGGAAGGAGAGGGATACAGGCATGCAGTGAAAGCACTGGAAAGGAAGAAATATAACTTTTATTTGGAAATGTTATGATGATGTATACAGAAAATATCAAAGCATCAAGAGTTAAATTACTAGAATTAATAGAGTTTGCAAATTTCCTGGATACAAAATCAATGCATAACATCCCTTTATATTCCTTTATAATGGCAACAAATATTCAAAAAGATGAAATTTTAAGAAGATACTATTTACAGTGGCATTAAAAATATCAAATATCTTGGAGTAGATCTCATAAAAGATGGTTGAAAACTTTATAATAAAGCAATAAAACATCAAAAAAATCAAAATATAAATAGAGCACTATGCTATATTCATGGACTGTAAGATTTAATACTGCAGAAATGCCAATTCATGCCTAAAAAATTTGTAGACACAGTCCATTACCAAACAAAATTTCTCAGTTTTGTTTTTATAACATCAGAAGATGCTTCTAAAATATATATGGGAAAGCAAAATACCAGGAAAATCCAAGACATTATGAAGAACAAGTTTCAACTATCTGCTCTGCCAAATGTTGAGAAATATAAACCAACAGTAAACACAATGGGATATAACTGATGCAAGGATAGACAAGTTAACCAATGGATTCAGAAGCCCAGAAACAAACTCTTAACACATATGGGTCACTTGATTCAGTGCAAAGGTAGGATTGGAAAGTGAAAGGAAGAAGTTTTCTCAATAGAGTTCTGGCTCAATTAGACATTCATGTGGGTACAAAGTGAAATTTGACCTCTGCTTCACATCAATAATCAATTCCAGGTGGACTGTACATATACCTGTGACAAGATAATAATGCCTCTGCAAGAATATATTAATGATCTGAAGGAAGAGAAACAAGAGGTCATAAGCACTAAACATAAAGAAAACATGGTAGCTAAGATAATATTAAAATCAAGAACTTTTATTCATCAGATTACACCAATAAGAAAATATAAATGCAACCCAGAGTAGGAAAAGGTACTTGTTATACATATAACTACATATAAAAACATTTAAAAATTAAGAAAAGACAAAAAAAAAAAAACAGACAAAAATATTTGAATAGGTGCTCCAAAAAGAGAAAAGTAACAGACATGGAGAACAGATTAGTGGTGGGGAGAAGGATGGGGAGAAGGATGTGTGATGTGAGGAAGCCCTATATTAATAGAATAATTCTATCTTGATTGTGGAGGTGGTTACATGAATCTACACATGCAATAAATTTATATACACACACAAAAGAGTGCAAAGCTGGTGAAATATGAATACGTTCTTATAATTGTACCAGTGTCAATTTACTGGCTTTGATACGTACTATAGTTACACACAGTGTTATCAACTGGAGAAACTAGGTACAGAAATAAAACTTCCCTGTACTTTTTTCCCCCACTCCTTATGAATTTGAAATTATTTAAAAATAAAAAGTGAGAAGAAAAGAGGATGCACAAATGCCAACAAGCATGAAAAAGTAAACACCCTCATTTATATTAGGAAAATGCTAGTGTAAACCAAGGTCTATAATTTCCAAAAATGGCAATACCCTCAACAAAGGTTTAGAAGAAACATACCTCAACATAATAAAGGCCATATATGAAAAACCCACAGCTAATGTCATACTGAATGGTGAAAAACTTAAAGGTTTCCTCCTAAGACTAGGAACAAGACACTCTCACCACTTTTATTCAACATAGTACTGGAATTCCGAGCCACAGCAGTAAGACAAAAAAAAAAAAAAAAAGAATAAAAGACATCTGAATTATCACAAAGAAGTAAAACTTTCACTATTTGCAATTGGCATGATACTAAATACAGAAAAACCTAACAATACCAACAACAAAATACTATCAGAACTGATAAATGGATTGAGTAAGGTCCAGGATACAAAATCAATGTACAGAAATTCATTGCATTTCTATACGCCAATAATGAAACAACAGAAAGAGAAATTAAGAAAACAACCCCATTTACAATGGCACCAAAAATAATAAAATACCTAGGAATAAACTTAACCAAGGAGGTGAAAGACCTGTACTCTGAAAACTATAAAACACTGATGATGTAAGAAATTGAGGATCACACAAATGAAAGATATTCCATGCTCATGGATTAGGAGAACAAATATTGTTAAAATGGTAACAGTACCCAAAGCAATCTACACATTTCATGCAATCCCTATCAAAATATCAATAGCATTTTTCACATAACTAGAACAAGTAACACTAAAATTTGTTTGGAACCACAAAAGACCCAAATAGCCAAAACAATGTTGAAAAAGAAAAACAAAGCTGAAAGTATCACAATTTCAAGATAAACTACAAAGCTGTAGCTATCAAAACAGTATAGTACTGGCACATAAAAGAGACACACACATGAACAGAACCCAGAAACACCCCATGATTCTATGATCAATTAACCTTCAACAAAAAAAGGTAAGAAAATGCAATAGGGAAAAAAGTCTCTTCAACAAATCGTGTTGGTAAAACTGGACAGCTACACGGAAAAGAGTGAAACCGGACCACTTTCTCCCGCCATACCCAAAAATAAACTCAAAATGGATCAAAGACCTAAATCTGAGACCTGAAACCATAAAATCCTAGAAGAGAACACAGGCAGTAATTTCGCTGACATCGACTGTAGCAACATTTTTCTAGATCCGTCTCCTGAGGCAAGGGAAATAAAAGCAAAAATAAACTATTGGGACCACAACAAAATAAAAATCTCTGTGCAGCCAAGTAAACCATTAACAAAACTAAAAGGCAACCAACTGAATGGGAGAAGATATTTGTAAATGACATATCCAATGAAGACCTAGTATCCAAAACACATAAAGACCCACACATCCCAACACTAAAAACAAAAACAAACAAAAAACCCACAAATAATCCAATTAAAAATAAGCAGAAGACATAAACAGACATTTCTCCAAAGAAGACTTACAGATGGCCAACAGGCATATGGAAAGATACTCAATATCACTTACCAGCAGGGAAATGCAAATCAAAATTACAATGAGAAATCACCTCACACCTGTCAAAATGGCTAAAACTAAAAACACAACAACAAGCATCAGCAAGGATGTGGGGAAAAAGGAACTTTCATGCATTGTTGGTATGAATGCAAACTGCTGCAGCCACCATGGAAAATAGTATGGAGGTGCCTCAAAAAATTAAAATAGAACTACTATACACTACTGGGTACTTTTTTTAATTTTTTAAAAATCTTTATTTATTTTTGAGAGAGAGAGTGAGAGATTGTGTGAATGGGGAAGGGGCAGAGAGACAGAGGGAGACACAGGATCTGAGGCAGGCTCCAGGCTCTGAGCTGTCAGCACAGAGCTAAACATGGGGCTCAAAGTCACGAACCGTGAGATCATGACCTGAGCTGAAGTCAGACACCCAACCAACTGAGCCACCCAGGCGTCCCAACACTACCGGGTATTTATCCAAAGAATATAAAAATACTAATTCAAAAAGATACATGCACGCCGATGTTTACAGCAGTATTATCTACAATAGCCAAATTATGGAAGTAACCCTAGTGTTCATCAATAGATGAATGGATAAAGACAAGGTGGGGTGCGTGTGTGTATAAATATTCCATGGTGTCACTCACACACACACACACGCAATGAAACATTATTTAACCATGAACAATGAAATCTTGCCATTTGCAACAACATGGATGGAGCTAGAGAGTCTAATGCTAAGCGGTATAAGTAAGCCAGAGGAAGACAAATGTCCTATGATTTCATTCTTAGGGGGAATTTAAGAAACAAACAAAGGAAAAAAGAGAGAGAGACAAACCATGGAACAGACTCTTAACTATAGAAAACAAACTGATGGTTACCAAAGGGGAGGTGGGGGAGGGAATGGGTGAAATAGGTGAAAGGGATTAAGAGTACACTTATCATGATGAGCACTGAGTCATATATAGAATTGTTGTATCACTATATTGTACACCTGAAACTAATATAACATCATATGTTAATTATACTGGAATTGAAACTCAAAACTTAGAAAAAATGTTTTAAAATGACAATACCAACTACTGGCAAAGACATGGAAAAACAAGAACATAAATATGCTGGCCAAAATATAAATTTGTACAGTAATTTCACACACACACACTCAAAAATGGTAACAATTTTTTTTTACCAAAAATTGTTAATTGCAAATCTAACAAGTTTGAAGATACACATACAGTATGGCCCAGCAGTAATACTCCTAGACTTGTAGTTTTCAAAACTGTACACATAGTGCATGAAGAGAAATGTGCAGGACAGTTCCTTCAGAATGGCCAAAAATATGGAAAGAATACAAAAGTCCAACATTACAATGGGTAAGTAACTTGTGGCACTTTTATACAAGAGATAAACATACATTAAATAAAATGAGAAAACTAGAGACACTTATCAATATAAATATCAAAAATTTTAAGAATTCAAAGTCCAAAAGAATATATACTGTATGATTCCATTCACAGAAGTTCAAAAAATTCGTAAAACTCAACTATGGGGTTAGAAGTCAGGATAGTGGTTACCTTTGGTGAGGGGGACAAAAAGGGTTTTGACTGGAATTTAACTGGAGTTGCTATTAGTGTTCCATTTTGTGACTTGAGGGTGCACTACATGGATGCTACCTTTGTAACAATTCAGTGAGCTGTAAATTTACATTCTGTGCAGTTTTCTTGATGTCTAGTATGTTTGGGGAGAAAAAAAGTACACTAAGAAAAAAATTCAGATACATCCTGTCTTTAGTATTCCCTTTAACGGTGTTCCCAATAAGGAACAAATAAGTATCCTAGACTCATGGAACCTGTTATTAGTGGGCATCACTCTTTTTTAAGGTTATGACCAACTGTTTGATTATGGCATAGAATTTTGCCTGAGAACAACGTCAACCTTACAAATACATGGTCTATCAAGTGTCAGGAAATGTATTCATCTCTAGACTTCCAACATATCTCCCATTTTCCTTAATGAGTTATTATAGCCTATTGACCATACTTGTTATGCACATTTCTTGAAATTGATATGAAATAATACTGCCAAAGCATCACGAATGCTCTACATTATTCAAATTTATCCACCTTAGCTAGTATCTTCCTTATAGCACTAAAGACATATGAAAGACACATAGCACTGAGTGCCTAATATGCACTCAGCACAGTCAACTTTCAAATTCATCCCTTGTCTTTATGGAAATTACAGTTCAGTAAGGAGTCAGGTATAAATAAAACTAATGAGTATCAGCATACTCTTCAATTTAGTCCAACATCAACACTTTAGAATGCTGATGATTTCATATCAAGGATAAAAGTCAATTTCATGTGGATAGAATTAATTAATGGAATACTGTACAAATAAAAATTAATTTTAATATGGCTTTGATTCATTTTAAATGCATAAAGAATATAATATGACCTCTTACTTTTGTGGAATAAAAAACATTTATTAAAAAGTTCTAAAGGAGTGGAGAGAAAAAGAGTGAATTTATGTATATTAAAATGATTCCAAAAGGTTATTCTCCTATATGAAGTTAATGGTCAATATATCATACTAATTCTTTGCCATTCTTACTCAATATAACTCAGTGGTTGGATTCGGTAGTGAAATCAAGTCTCTTAATGCCTAAATATAAATAGTTTTATTTTTCTAGAGAACCTATGAGGTTTCCGTATTGTCCGGAGCAACCGATGTATGTTCCCTGCAGCTGACGAGACAAAGAAGTCCAGTACCTAAGCAAGGTAAAGGTACCTGTGGCAGCAGGCTAAAATAATCATCTGAGAAGTAAACTACAGTCTTCTCTGATCGTAGATCTAAGATGTACAAATCTTAGAGACAAGATAATGGAATTTGTGGTAGGAATGTTTGCCTGAATTTTTTTATAAAAGGGGCTCTGCTTGAAAGAATAATTTGCCACGTGAGTGATTCCTCCAAGAGGAAGCTCTAGGCACCACTGGGGAAAGAAACTGAGGAGAGATGTGATTACTCAGGTCAAGGGAGGGAAGATCAAAGGTACCCTACAGTGAAATCTTCAAATATCTCAGGCAAATAACAATGAGTCAGTTTAAATATCCCCCCAGCCTAGAGAATGAAGCCACCTTACCACAGGATCAGCCAATAAGAAAATGTCTCTCTGTACCTCTCCTCTTCCCCATTTCCTACAGAGACCCTATTGAGCCTGGAGGTGGTGAACAAAGGTCCTTTCCAAACAGCAGGAATGTAGTAGTAAGAAGCACTTGTAGTCAGTCTTGGTTTGGGTCAAGAGGAAAAAGCTTTTGAAGAAACATATGTTTATAAATATATTGGAATAGTGTAAATTGTAAGGTGAAGTTTTGTGACATAAAGTGATAAGAAACAACTGAAATTTGCATCCAGGGACAGAAAAACAATTGATTCTGCTAAGGAGTCTGAAGACACAGGAGAGGACTTTGGAACAGAGATGTAGATTTAGGAATCACTGGTCTACAGAGGAGATGATGCATACACGTTACAGTAAAGAAAAAAGCACCAAAGAAAGAACTCCAGGGAGAGGATCCAAATTGCCAAATACTGCCAAAATTAACCCAATCACACCACTTAATTAAAATCTTCAATGCTTCCCTACCATCTAAAGCCAAAAAATAATAATAAAAATAAAAATTCCTTAGCATGTCATTCAAAACTTTTCCCATCATGATCCCTTTTTAACTTTCTAATTTCAAGGGTGTCTGGATGGCTCAGTCAGTTGAGTATCCAACTCCTGATTTCAGCTCAGGTCATGATCCCAGGGTCGTGTGATTGAACCCCTCATTGGGCTCTGCACTGAGCATGTGGCCTGCTTGGGATTCTCTCTCTTTCCCTCTCTGTCCCTCTCCTGCTTCCTCTCTCTCTCTCTCTCTCTCTCTCTCTCTCAAATAAAAATGAAATTGACTTTCTAATTTAATATATTAACACTTCTCAGGTTCTACATTTTGTTGTGGTTATATCATAAAACTAGAGTCCTGAGGACAAAATGCCATTTCATACCTTTAGCACTAACATATCTATACATGCTACACAATCCACTTTGTCAGACTTCTATTTATCCTTAAAAATTTTACTCAAGTCTATGTCTTCAGAAGGTTTCACTCTGTGCCCCCAAGTCCACTGCAAACAAGTCAGGCACTTTTTCCCCTATGTTCTAGGAAGCATTAAATACTTCCCCCTGCTCTCACACATCCCTAATTACTTGTCCCCACTAGATTGTCAGCCCCGATATACTTTCTTAGAATCCCCAAGTTATAACACAACACCTGGAAGCTGCTCACCATTCATTAAAGGATTCATGTGATTCTGAAGAAAACATATGACATGCATACACACATACACACATATTCTACCAATCTCTTATAAACCTAAAAAGGTTATTCCAAAATTGTCTCATCCTATGAAAAAACCTATGTATCACTTAGAAGGAACAGTAAGCCCTTTCTGAATTTATGTTAGCCATACTTTTTTACTGAGGTTATCACATGCATACAATAAGTCACAAAAATCTTAATTGTAGAGCATATGATATACTGAGTTAATCACCACCTATATGAAGATAGAGAAAATTTCCAGAACTCCAAAAGACCCCTTTATTCCTCCCTCCCTTAATAGGTAACAACTACTCTGTTTTATCACTGTGGATTTATTTGGTCTTAAATTATATTAAGTGGAATTATACAGCATGTACCTGTACGTTTTTTCCTTTTTTTTTTTTTTTCAACATTAAATCTGGAAGATCCATCTGTGTAATTTTAAGTAGCACTAGGTAACTCATTCTTTTGCTCTATGGAGGGGATGGTTTCCTTACAGATCCCAATTCATGCAACTGACCAAAATAAAGCCCAATTCTATAGGGGGATTTTTAACTATCTTAAGCTCAATATCCTAATTCAGGATTTCTTGAGTCTTCACTTTTACAAATAGAAAAATAAGAAAGTTTGCTTTATTTCACATATTTTTCCCAGGCTCTGGGACCTCTATTCAAGTCCAAGAGAATGAAAAAGAATCAACAGTTCCCGTGCCAGACTACCGATGAAGTAACAAATCACAGATCCAGAAACCATTCAAAAATGACTAGAAATTGCTTTTGGAATTTTAAGTATTAGAGGTGAATGGTCATTGTTTGCTCTTTAAATTCTGGTATTGAATTGTTGAATATTCTTTACATAGCTAAATCAGTAGATCTAAAGTGTAAAGAAGAGGATCCAGGCCCAAAGAAAAGGATGGATCCTATAACCCTTCAGGGTAAGAAGTTGTTCCAGCAGAAGAAGATGTTGGGGTCAGAAGTTCTCCTTGCCCTTCTGCTAATGTGTCCCAGACCAAAGACTCCAGTGTTACATGTACTAAAGGAATCCAGCACTATAAAAACAGAAACCTATTGGAACAATATGACTCACAAAAAATGTTAATTTTTTGATAAACATCAATTCCCATTCATGATTAAAATATAAAAAGAAAATATAAAATAGAAAGAAATAGCTCTAACAGAGAATATCATACTTAATGATGAACTATAAGAAGAATACATAGAATACTATTTATATGAAGTTTAAAATTATTACTAGGTAGTATTTATAAATACAGATAAATATAGTAAAAGTAATTTCATATATTAAATGATAAACCTCTCCAAGTTGCCTGCAGCAATTTCTTACTCAACACGTCTCTAGAGGCAAGAGAAACAAAAGCGAAAATGAACTATTGGGACCTCATCAAAATAAAAAGCTTCTGCACAGTGAAGGAAACAATCAGCAAAACTAAAAGGCAACCGACAGGCTGGGAGAAGATATTTGCAAATGACATATCAGATAAAGGGTTAGTATCCAAAATCTACAAAGATCTTATCAAACTCAACACCCAAAAAACAAATAATCCAGTGACAAAATGGGCAAAAGACATGAATAGACACTTCTCCAAGGAAGACATCCAGATGGCCAACTGACACATGAAAAAATGCTCAACATCACTCATCATCAGGGAAATATAAATCAAAACCACCATGAGGTACCACCTTACACCTGTCAGAACGGCTAACATGAACAACTCAGGCAACAACAGATGTTGGCAAGGATGCGGAGAAAGAGGATCTCTTTTGCCTTGTTGGTGGGAATGCAAGCTGGTGCAGCCACTCTGGAAAACAGTATGGAGGTTCTCAAAAAACTAAAAATAGAACTACCCTACGACCCAGCAATTGCACTACTAGGTATTTATCCAAGGGATACAGGTGTGCTGTTTCGAAGGGACATATGCACCCCCATGTTTATAGCAGCACTATCAACAATAGCCAAAGTATGGAAAGAGCCCAAATGTCCATCGATGGATGAATGGATAAAGATGATGTGGTGTGTGTGTATATATATATATATATATATATACACACACACACACACACACACACACACACACACACACACACATACAATGGAGTATATTACTCAGCAATCAAAAAGAATGAAATCTTGCCATTTGCAACTACGTGGATGGAACTGGAGGGTATTATGCTAAGTGAAATTAGTCAGAGGAAGACAAAAATCATATGACTTCACTCTTATGAGGACTTTAAGAGAAAAAACAGATGAACATAAGGGAAGGGAAACAAAAATAATATGAAAACAGAGAGGGGGACAAAACAAAAGAGACTCATAAATAACGGAGAACAAACTGAGGGTTGCTGGAGGGGGGGTAGGACGGGGGGATGGGCTAAATGGTAAGGGGCAGTACAGAATCTACTGAAATCATTGCTTCTCTATATACTAATTTGGATGTAAATTTAAAAAAAAAAATAAAGTTAAGTTACAAAGTTAAAAAAAATAAAGATAAAAAAATAAGATAAAGATGCCTGCTACCATCATTTCAATAAACTGCTATATTATAGGCACTTATTGCCATCGTATGGCAAAAAAAATCAATAAATATAAGGATAAGAAAGGAGGAAAAAAGTTTGCATATAATATTGACTACAAAGAGCAATTAAGAAAAATTATAAACAAATCATTTACACTAAACAAGATTATGATTCATAATGCACCAGCAAAAAAAAAAAAAAAAAAAACCTTTAGATCAGCAACAATAAAAACAGTGACAGAAAATATAATTTCAAAACAAATTCCGTTAGTAAGAAAAACATATGATACAATGTCCTCAGAGAAACAAACTAGTAAACTATATTTCGATCTTTACATAGAAAATCATTTTAATTTAAAAACATGAAAACTATATAAATGGAGAGATAATACATGTTAATGTGTAGGAGGATTCAATATCATAAGGTTATGAGTTGTCCTCCAATTATTCCATAAGTTTATTTATTTCAGTTCCCAACCTAAATGTCAATATATAACTTTATTATGTAACTTAAAAAGCTGACGTTAACTTCATATGCAAGGACAAAGGGATAAGACTAGCCAAGACAATTTTAAAAAAAGGATGCTTTCAAAGATAACAAAATTGATAAAAAAAAAAAAAAACAATGACAAAGTAAGGGACAAGGAAAGTGACAAATAAATTACTGAGATAAAATATATAGCTTAGAAATAGATACGCCCACAAATATTAACATGCAATTCAATAAAAAAGACTTGACAATTTTAAAAATGATTTTGGAAGAATTGGTTATCCACATGAGGCAAAATAAAGCTAGCATAAAAAAATTTCTTGTTTAATATATAAAAAATATAAACTCTAATAAAGAGGGTGATAAAATTGACTAAAGCCATCTATACAACAAAAAGTGGACATAGAAAAGAAAGGCCAGGGATTGGGAAAATATATTTACAACACATATGTATATGTATGTGTGTGTGTAGAAATGAAAACCAAAATTCTTACTAAAAAACTAAAAATCAAAGAAGACAGCCAACCCAATAGAAAAAAGAACAAAGTATATGAATAGACATTCCCTACAAGAGGAAATATGGATGGCCAATACGCATGAGAAATAGAAAGTGAGAAAATACAATTTTTTAAAAAAGATGCTATGTCCCACGTCACAGATTGTTAAAATTTTTTAAATGTTACCAACCGCAACTGATGGAAAAGATGTGATGATTCTAAAACTTACATGAATTGATGGTGGGTAGGTACCTGGTGTGTTGGTTTAGTGCAAGCACTGTAGTGAGTAATGTGGCAAAATCTAATAAAATTCAACTATGCATCAATTGAATTCCTAGGGAGAAACCC
This sequence comes from Panthera uncia, assembly GCF_023721935.1. Lineage (NCBI taxonomy): Eukaryota > Metazoa > Chordata > Mammalia > Carnivora > Felidae > Panthera > Panthera uncia. Next base: position 98,441,155 of record NC_064809.1, on the reverse strand, counting down.
ATTCACGAAAAGATGTGTATGAGAATGTTCATTACAGCATCCTTGGCATTGATAATAAATTAAAAATAAACTTAATATCCAGAACCAGAAATTTAGATAAATTATGGCATATAATTGTATAAGGACATAGTCTGTAGCATTTAAAATGAATGAACCAAAGCTCTACATATCCACATAGACAAATCTTGGTAGCATACTTATGCATCAAGTAGGGAAATTATGCAGGAATAGAGCGTGATACCATTTATAAGAAATTTAAAACATATAAAGAAATACTAAATACCACTTAGAAATACATGCAAGTATGGTAAAAGCATAAAAACATGTTAAAAGTAATGAAGCCAAAATTAGAACAGCAGGTTTTTTCCTGAGGTGAAGACATGGAAATGAGGTTGGGGAGGATTACAAAGGAAGCTTTAATAATGATGCAGTATTCCATGTACTTAAAAAAAAGTGTCTAAAGCAATATGTTAAAATGAAGTAAAGCTGGATGTTGAGTACACAAGAGTTAATCATTATTATTCATTTTGGTTTTCCTAACACTGAAAACAGTTCACAATAAAAACAAGAAATGTTTTTTTAAAAAGACATTATTAAATTATTTATTTATAATAGCTAAATCGATCAACCAAACAAGTAACTATGGGACTATAGCCAGTAAGTTTCTGTAGAGCTATGACCTCCTCATACGTGGCATCTGACAATGTGGTCGGGGACAAGGGGTTCCTTTTGGTTGTCCCAAGAGTGATGCCGGCATTTATTGGGAGAAAGGGGAAGAATGATAAATGCTTTACAATGCATTGGTACAATCCAGAGCAAAGAAAAATTGTCCCTACGTCTCCTGTTGACGGTTACCGTCACCATACCAAGTGGCCCTGGAACATGACTGACTTGACCAAGTGTCAGCTCAAGTCCCTTCTCATGAAAAGATGGCCTCCTTCCTTGGTATGCTGGCTTTAATAACATTTTTTTTTTCTTTTCCCAGAGCTTCCTATGTGTCAGAGATTGTTCCTGGACCAGAGAGAGAAAAGATGTGTGAGGTTCTGCCCTAGTCCCAACCCCTAAGCTGAATTCCCAGTCCATCCCCTCAGCCGAGGACCCCATCACATTAACCCCATGAAATCTTTAAGCTCACTTGATTCAGCTACACAGTTAAACAGACTTGGTGCTACTGATTGTCCCATAAATGCCCCCCACAAATAAATGAATCCCTTTTTGTGGCATCGTAGCGAAACCGGCAACCAGAAAGTCAACACTAATAGAACACAAATTTTGTGGGTTAGTTTTCAAAAAACTGCAACCCAATTATGTAAGACAAAACAAGCTTCTCTCTCATGTACCAAGTATTCGGGGAAAGTATTTAAAGAAACGTAACTGCCTTGCATCCTTCACAAATGAAGTTCTTGTAAAATTCCATCTTTCTCACTTGAAATATGCAGAACAAATAAAAACAGCAGGGGAAAACATTATGTTCCTTGCAACATGGCTTCTCTGCTTCATTTCTGTACTGGAAATGGTAGATTATTTGCTTTATCAGATGAATTGGCTCTGTAGCCCACTTTAAAAGAACATACATGGGTTTTCAGCAGCAGGAAGTTTGGACTTGATTAGTTCAAGATAAAAGTACACAAGGAGGGTTGAATATCATTCTGAGCCAATAAGTATATGTGTAATGGAGATGGAACAGTACAAAACATTCATATTCTTAGGTACTAATGATAAGTAGGAAAAAAGCTTGCATCTTTTAGCTAAATTGTTTACTGTCTGCAAACTCAAAGTAGTAATTCAAGGCCAAGTGACAGGAAATTACAGTTTCCTGGCTGACATCAATTCAATCTTCAGTAATAGTTCTGAAATGGGAGTCTCTAAGCCTTGAAGAGAAAGGAAACACACACACACACACACACGCAATAATTCAGGTCATAACCCATATGATATGGCACACATTATGTGCATAAAATGATGATGTATGCTTAAAAATCCAGTGCCTTATTTTATAATTTTAATCAAACTTTTTATTTAATCAGGTTCTTACATTTAGTCTGTACATGGACTCGGTTATTTACAGAATACAGGCTCGCCTAAGGGAGATGTGAAACAATGGCTGTTTCTGGTTACAACAGCAAATAGACAAGCATTTTTTTCTAGGTAATCATAAAAGTAAACATACTGAGAATTGGTGAGCTAAAAAAAGTTTTAATTTTTTTTTTCCAGTTTTCTTCTTGTGGAAGGTAGTTACCTACATAATTCCCCCTAGGCAAAAGGAGCATTCCTCATCTTTCCCACCCATGCCCATTCCATCATATACATAATTACCTCAAACTATCTTGAGAGCAAAGACTGCTAACTGTCATCCAAGATCCACTCTCTATTTATCCTCAAGGTTCTAACTGTAGGCAGCATTATAACTTTCTATGCAGAAATGAGAGACTACCTTAACCAGTTTACCTGGTGGCTAGGTCTTGCCATTCTATGATGCTATGGTCAATGGAATGCAAGCAGAAATTGCACATACCAACTTTCAAACACGGACTTGAAAAGGAGATTGCTTGTGTAGTGATTTTCTCTCTTCTCCTTCCCATGGGCTACAATGTAATGTTGTACCAGTCAGACAGCTTCAGTCATGTGACAAGGACACCACCCTATGGAATGGTAGAGCAATGAAATGGAAGGAATCTGGGTCCCTGGAACAGAACCTCTAACCTGCCCTGGAACACTGACCTACTCTAAATTGTTATGAGAGTGAAAAATAAACATCAATCTTGTTTGAACCACAGTACTTTTGTTACAGCAGATTCTCCTTTACCCTAAATTCAGAAATCTTGGCCTTATAGAGAACATGATAGATTGGACTGTTTTCAGTGAATATTCTCTCATCTCCCCTGTCCAAATACTTAGAATTTGTCCAAATAACTGACTTTGCTCAAGAGAGAGCGAGCGCACACGAAAGAGAGAATTAACACAAGCAGGGGTTTTATGAATTTGCGTGTCACCCTTGCACAGAGGCCATGCTAATCTTCTCTGTATCATTCCAATTTTAGTATAAGTGCTGCCCAAGAGAGCACTGCAAGCAGAGATTTTAAATCAGCTTGCCTTCTTGCCTTCCTATAATCTTCCATGAGAAGAGCATGCCTCAGGTAGCCACTGGTCCATGAAAAAAGGGGAAATGTAAGGGAGACCCGTATCCATGTATCCAGCCATGATGCCAAAACCACATGAGCCCAGATGAGACATGGCCATTCCATTAACAAGAACACAAATGCTTATTTTTCTAAGCTATTGAATTTGGGAGGAAGGGCATAGGGTGAAGTTGGGCAACATTACTGAAGCAACATGCAATACTGAAAAGAATACTGATGACACAGAAAACAATGTGGACTTCACAAACTGGGAATTAAAAGTTTTCAAAACTTTTATGTGTAACTCATCATGGTTTCAATTCAATTTTCTGATCTTCAGAATCAAAAAGGTACAATATACAATCTTCAAGGACACCTACAACTTTAATATTCTAAGATTTCATACACTGCCTCCTAATTTCTGCCACTTTCTTAGCCAAGGCTATCTTGATCAGTGCATTGCAACTTTTAGGACATTCTCCTTGCTAAGAGGTGTTCTGAGCCCTCCCTGATTTCAGATCATTAAAACCAGATTTGTTACCATTTTATAGCCCAATGGTCTACACTTTAATTTCTATAATATCCTATCTTTGAACACTAGTGCAACACAAAGGAACAGATGCTATCTTATTAAATATCACAAACTGCATGTTAACTAGAGAATCAAAAGTCTACCCAGCCTATAAAACTGTGGAAATTTTCTATTAGAGGGTCCAATGGAATATTTTGAACAGAGTTATCAGAGAAAGACCAGCACTCAATGGAGAGTCACTCCTTTATGTGATGAGATTTATAAAAGGATGGGAGAGAAACCCTTTAGTGAACAGTCAGAGTAGTATTTGGTGTCTAGTAAAACCACTTCTTTGTGCATATTTTTTCTTGATAACAGCAGAAAATTTTTGTAGCTCACTATTCGCAGTTGTAGAATCTCTACATTCACAGCAGTTTCTTCTTCTGTGATTACAGGAAGACCACATTTCACAGTCACAGGGTTGGGAATACACTGCTTAGTTTTCACCGATGCACAAGTGGGGTTTCACCTCTGGAAGCGGACAGTCCAAGATAAGTGTTGAGTTCCGATCACTCTTTCCCATCCGTGCAATTGACACGGGAAGAGTTTGAATCCCTCAGTTTACAGTTGAAGAAAAGTCAACAAGGAAAGTGGCCCGACGCATATCAGACGATGATACAAGTGAGGAAAAACAAACAGACAAACAAACAAACACCTGTGTTTTGTTAAGCCATTTGGAATTTCTGATCACCACATTATCTTGACAGGTAAAAGAAGGATACCTTGGCTCCATCATCCCATAGCACCACACACTACTCTGCTTCTCTACTGGAATGTCGTCACCACACGTTGAAAGCCTATCTGTTTTGTTTTCGCATACATCAGTGAAATGTTGTTGAACTGGTAACGTCTGAATAAATAAAACACGATAAAAGTTTCAGCGCCTGCTGGCATATACAACATGCCACTGCACAAAGTAGTCAATAAACTGTATGTTTTATGCAGTTCATCAATTTTCTTTTTAAGTTTATTTATTTTGAGAGAGAGTGCAAGTGGGGGGGAGGGGCCAAGAGAGAGGGAGAGGGAGAATCCCAAGCAGACTCCGCACAGCACGGACCCCGATGTGGGTCTCTAACCCACAAACTGCGAGATGGTAGCCTGAGCCAAAACCATGAATCGGACACTTAACCAACTGAGCCACCCAGGCACCCCGATTTTCAAACGACTTGTCGATTTTCAAATGGTCTAGTTTTACGTTGACTTCTAATCTCATTATGAAATAGCTTTCAATAAACTCTAATAATTCATTTTAATATGCTTATAAACGTTAGGTCTCAAGTCATAAAAAAACACACGAAGATACATTCCTTTGTGTACAAACATTCATGATCCATTGAAAACGAATATTTTGAGAAACATGAAATATCATCAAATAAGTATATTCACAATCACTGCAGTACCTCTCTAGACAATGAGTCACTTAAGAAACAGTTAACACTACCTTATTTTCACTCTTCAGGAGTAAGTTATCTTAGCACATAGTTTAACAAATGATTGTGGAAATAAGGAAACGGGAAGGGAGAGAGGAAGAATACATTATCCAACAAAAGAAATTTAATAGTTATTTCTTTTGTAAAGGCCTATGTTACGCCTGTGTTTCTGAAAATATGGCTCTTCATGTAATAGGTCAAGATAATGAACAAGAAAGACTACCTGATAAAGGGGAAACAGAGTGTTTAAAAACTTTTGAATCACCATTAATTCATCCACATGATACAGAATTTATATTTTAGAAATTAGAATTATACTGGACTTAATTTTTCTTTAATACTTTTAAAAAAGATTTCAGAGCAAATCAACAGTATAAAAAGTATGTTAGTAAGAACTAGCTGCTTCCAAGCACTTCAGCTACATGTAATCTGTTTACAAGTAATAAATGTGTTGATTACAAATGGTTCTTGTTATTCATAAAAGCAAGTCAGGTATTTCTTCATTCAATGAATATGCACTGAGCACCTACTAAATGCCAGGAATTAACTTCACTTTATAAAGGCACAGTAAAATGAAACGTTCTCAAATGTATTCTAGAAAAAAAGAGTTGAAAATGGTGAAATTAATTCTGATCCCGATTATCTGCATTAGTAACATTTTGGTAACACCAGGGTAGTTTCAAATGAGAAGAAACCAAGGGAAAGTGTCCATGAAGACTGATAGACCTACAGCTTAAAGAAAGAAAAAGGACATTAACAAGGCTTTTAAAATGACAGCCTACCCGACCCAAAGGTTAAGTATTAGAGAGTGTGTGTTGAGGGTGTGGGGATGTCAGGAAGGGTGCTATGGTTTTATTTTCTTGCTTTTTTTTAACTGTCACTAGGCAAACCATGCATTCTCAATTTTCCATAAGCCGGCTTATGCCACTTGCTATTGTCTTAAAACTAGTCATCCACACGTTGATTATAATTACTTATTCCCTAAACATGATTGATGCACTTGACATTGCAACCCCTGACACAGAGAGCTAGAGAAAAGGAAAAAAAGTTTCCAGTACAGGGACAGGGGCAGAAGGAATTATTTATTTGGACATCAGTGGTGAACCTGTATTAACTTATGAATAAATTTACATCTACCACTCATTAAAAAATGAAGCCATCACTTCCCTCATTAAATGGCCTGGCTTTAACCCTGACAGTCAAATTGTAGAGAGCAACTAGCATGACACAATGTTTAAACAAAAACAAAACAAAAAAAGAACAACCAAAACCAGGTGACCTTGATGCTATTCTCTGGAGGAAAACACTGGTTCCAATGAGTAGTATATCTAATTGCAAACAAGAAACACTGCAGAAATATCTGCCTAGTTCTGTAAAAATATGAACACACATTCTACTTACATAAATGATTTCAGCAACATTAGCTTACATGGCAGAGTACCATTTTGATTAAAAAATGGTTATATTAAGGTACTACATACATTTTCTTTTGCTGGCCTTTCATAAAGGCAATTTCAATTTGTTTGTTTTGCTCAATTTGTTTAGCAGTACTACACAAAATCTCTTTAGCTTGTCAATAAACATAATTCTGTGATTTGCTTCTAAGGACTAGTTAGTGTTCTTCCAGGACCTAAAAACACATAGTGAGCTCAAAGGAAGAAACATGAATTCTGACTGAAACTGTGCTTCAATGGTGATCCTATAGAAGAATATGTACTGTTGCCACCAGTGGATGAGTTATTTTTCAGCCTTAAGTTCTCCTTCCAAATGGAATAGAGATTATAATAGCTCAAACATACAGCATTTTCTATAAGCCATGCTTTGTACCAGAATCATTACCATCTCACTGAAACCTGCGAATTTGAGATTTTCATTCTCTCCATTTTACAGAGAAGGAAACTGAGGTCTACCAAAGGTCATCTATTTAGTACACGGTACAAACAGGCAGCTTGATTCTGAATTAAAAGTGTGCTTTTATGGAATCGGAGAAGATATGTGAAAATAAAACATCCAATAAAGGATTAGTATCCAAAATATATAAAGAACTTCCAAAATTCAACATCCAAAAAACAAATAATCCAATTAAAATGGGCAGAAGACATGAGATACACCTACAAAATATTACCTCACACCTGTCAGAATGGCTAAAATCAACAATATAAGAAACAAGAGATGTCGGTGAGGACGTGAAAAAAGGGAAACCCTCTTGCACTGTTGTTGGGAATGCAAACTTGTACAGCTGCTCTGGAAGAAAAGTATGGAAGCATGGAAGTTCCTCAAAAAGTTAAAAGTGTAACTAACCTATAATCCAGCAATTGCACTACTAGGTATTTGCCCAGTAATACTAATTACTAATGCTAATTAGAATTAGTAATATTAATTCAAAGTGATACATACACCCTGATGTTCAGAGCAGCATTATCTACAATAGCCAAATTATGCAAACAGCCCAATGTCCATCAACTGATGAATGAATAAAGAAGAGATATATACATACATACATACATGCACACACACACACACACACACACACACACACACTGGGATATTAGCCATAAAAAAGAGTTAAATCTTGCCATTTGCAATGATGTGGATGTAGCTAGAGAGTATTATGCTAAGCGAAATAGAGAAAGACAAATACCATATGATTTCACTCATATGTGGAATATAAGAAACAAGTGAGAAAAAAAAAAAAAAGAGAGAGAGAGGCAAACCAAAAACACAGACCCTTAACTACAGAAAGGAAACTGATGGTTAGCAGAAGGGTGGTGGGGAGCGGGGTATGTGAAATAGGTGATAGGGATTAAGGAGTACACTGGTTGTGATGAGAAGTGGGGGCTGTATGGAAGTGTTGAATCACTACGCTGTATACCTGAAATTAGTATTACACTGTATGCTAACTGAAATTTGAGTAAATTTAATTTTTAATTTAATTTTAATTAACTTAAATTTAAAATTTAAATAAAATTTTAAAAAAGCTTTTAAAATAGTTTACTGAATGGTGACAGACAGTAGCTATACTTGTGGTGAATATAGTATAGAGTTGTTGAATCACTATGTATTATGTACAATGAGACTATTCTAACACTGTTTGTCAACTATACTCCCATTCAAAAAAATTCTTATGGGCGGCTGGGTGGCTCAATCAGCTGAGTGTCCAACTCTTGACTTTGGCTCTCAGGTCATGATCCCAGGGTCCTGGATTCCTCTGCGCCGAGTACGGAGCCTGCTTGGGATTCTCTATCTCTCTCCCACTTTTAGTCTCACTTTCAAGCAGACGAAGCATGGAAATATAAGTATGTACACCAACAGACATGCACACATATATACATGCATCTATATTTATGTCTGCATTTTTCTAAATACTTATATATTAAAAACCATGAGATCATACTGATAGCTCTGATTCTCACCAAAATCATGGGTTCATATGAGGTGTCTCTTTTCTCTTTTCTATTTTCTTTCTCCAAGAAACCTGGCTCTTATTTATCCACAATATATTTCTTCACTTACTCAGTTCTAATATACACATGAAGTAGTTTAGAATTTCCAACCCAGATGCCTCTGAGAAATGTCTCAATTAACTGCAGTATAATATTTGAATTACGTTCATTTTTGTCTCAAACCCTGCAGTCCATAGCCAAATACTGTTTTCCCAATTTGCCTAAATCTTTCCTTCCCCATCATCAGTGTAGTGATGTCATTCATCTATAATACACTTATATTCATTTGTTACTCTTTAAACTCCACTTTGGGTTCTCCCCACGTCCTGTTAATTTTAATTGTTTATCTCAGGGAAGATACATGAAGGATTACCAAGTTTCCAAGACTCACAGCTATATAAAATCTATATTAAGAAATGGATCACTTTCATCTCAACCCTGTTTTCACTCATCTTCTGTGGGTAATAATCTCAGTTTCTGCTTTATCCTTTCTAAATTTATTTGGGACAAATAAACAGACACACTATATTTTCTTATACTCCCTATTTCTGATACAAAGAGTTTCATAGTACAGTCTTTTGCACTTTCTTTTCGTTTTTGTTTTGCTTTCTGCAGTTGTATAGTGTTCCACTGTGCAAATACACCATTGCTTACTCAACCATTCTTGCATTTGTCAACATCTGGGTCATTTCCAGTGTTCTCCAATTCTAATTTAAGTTGCACTGAGTAACCTTGTATAGGTATTTCCAAAAAGCTGTAGATGTAGTTACCAGGGAGAGTCCTAAAAGTGCAGTTGCTGGTCAAAAGGTAGTAGCATATGTAATTTTGCCAACTATTTCTAAATTCTCACTCAGAAGCATTTTACCAGTTTACATTCCCATCAGCAATGTTTGAGAGCACCTACTTACAGTCTCACCAATGGGATAGATCATCACGCTTTTTCATTTTCATTCACCTGATGGCTCAGAAATAGTATCCCAGTACTATTTTACTGGCATTTACCAAATCATCAGTGAATCTGAACCCTTTTTCCTATGCCCAAGGGACATTTTTATATATTCTCTCTGCCCCTCCCTCACTCACACTCTCTCTCTCTCAAAATAAATAAGTAAAAACATTTAAAAAACCACAATGCATTAAATCATGTAAGCACTTGTCACCTTTTCCTTATATAATATCTTTCTTATTACCTTAATAGATATACTTTCATGTGTTCATTTAGTATTTGTGTATTAGTCATAAAAGCTAGGAACCATGTTAAATTTGTATGCACTAATCAGTCAATGCTTTGGATGAGCCCAAACTACTGGCTCTGATATTATTGGGCCTGAGGAATATCATTTTATCATCTGCTATAATTGGCAGATACAGAAAGACTGCAGTCAGTAAAGTGACGGTGTATCATCTTAATGTGGTGACATAGGCCCCATGGGGGATAACAGCAAGTACACGTGCCTCACTAGGTTGTGAGTTTCTTGAGAGTAGATGCTGTTGCTTGTTACTCATTTATGTTTCCCATTTTTTTACAATCCCAAACGTGGTTCCTAGAAACACTCAGCAACATCCCAGTATGAAGTTCTTGCATCTGTCATCAAGAGATGTAGTTTGTCTCATTTTCTAGGTTCTTATAATCCCATATATTTGCTCCAATTCCCCTTCCTGAAACTTCCGTAGAACACATGTAAATAAAAGAAAATTACAACAAATCCCTGCCTCCCCGAGGAAACTCAAAGTAATTTTATGAAACAAATGGTATACCTTCCACATCCCTGAAAAGACCTTTCCCCAGTACCTGGTCTGAGAAAATTAAGGAGAACTAACTTCAAGCTGATTCTTCAGTAAGTAAGCATGCTCAGTTTTCTAAAAAAAAAAAAAGTAACAAATGTTTTATTGATTCAAATACAATAAAGTAAAGGAGTTCTTTTAGCCAAGTTGGAGAAATAGAAGGCTTTATTCCTCTATTATTCTGGTTTTCAGCTTATCATTTAATCTGGAAAGCAATATTTTCCCCTTGGTAAAGGAAAACCAAATTCAGAAAGGAAGATTATTAAAAGGAAAAGGCCTCAGAAACCAAATTCATGGAAATCAAACACAGAATCCTGACAAGATGTTTTAGAATTCGACCTTGATTAAACATCAGTCCTTTTGAGAGCTGAGAGAGTAAGATAGCTGCAGAGGAGGACCCTAGGTTCACCTCATCCCTCAAACACAGCTAGATAACTATCAAATCATTCTATACATGAATATCAAATACCCAAGAAATCGACCTGAGGACTCACAGAACAAACTGCACAACTAGAAGGAGAGAAAAGGCCACATCAAAGAAGGTAGAAGGGGAGACCTGGTTTGGAGGAGAAATGGATCACAGGTACTATGGAGGTAGGAAACCCTGGTCAGGGAGAAAGGTGAGAGCAAGTGTAGGGCACAGGGATACAAATAAGGAGAACACTTACCCAAAAAGCCATTGGCTGGGAAAAGGAGTGGGGCTGATTTTCATGAGATTTTGCAAATAGCAGGGCTCAAAGACTGGAGTTTTAGAGGTCATCAGGCTTGGTTGGCATAAAGCCCTGAGGACGCTGCCCTACACCTGCAAAGAAGGTAATAAAACAACCCCAGGGCAGACACTGCAATCTGAGGATTGCCTAAGGTGCACAAGGAGAGACTGTTCTCTCTTGCATCTGTGAGAGGTGGTTTTTGCAGACACCTCTCCAGGGATAAAGGAGTCAGTGGATGCCATTCCCCACCCCCCACCCCCACTCCTGTATAGGATCAGAGACACCTGATGAGGGAGGCTAACCTGGACACCAACTGTTTAGCCCATTTTTTTAAGTTTTTTTTTAAATAGTTTATTTATTTTTGAGAGAGAGACAGAATGTGAGCAGAGAGAGAGGAAGACACAGAATCTGAAGCAGGCTCCAGGCTCTGAGTTGTCAGCACAGAGCCCAACGCAGAGTTCGAACTCTTGTACCTAGAGATCATGACCTCAGCTGAAGTTGGACACTTCCCCGACTGAGCCACCCAAGCACCACTAGCCTGCTTTGTTCCAAATCCCATGCCCCTGTGCTCTGGTAGGACTGTCCTTCTTGGTCAAACCTGCATCCATCCCAATGCAGCAAGATACTCTCCCAGAAGACCAGCACAGGGACCCCCACACCAGGTCCTAAAGTTTGGAGTATTAAAAGTCAGCAGACCTGGTTGAGAAAGAGCCCAAATTGCATTGTGCTGCTCCAGGCAGGGAAGCAACCCAGAGACAGACAGCATGAAAACAGCAATCTGAAAAATGCCTGGGACACACAAATCAACATGGAAACAGTGGCATTGAAAGACACCACTGGACCAGACTTAACAGATATATGCAAAACATCCCAAAGCAGCAGAAAACACATTCATTTCAAGTGCACATGGAACATTCTCCAGAACAGACAATATACTAGGTCACAAGTCAGGCCTCAACAGGTACAAAAACATTGGTATCATACCATGCATATTTTCTGACCACAACACTATGAAACTTGAAGTCAACCACATGAAAAAATTTGGAAAGACTGCAAATATACAGAGTTTAAACAACATGCTCATAAAGAATGAATGGGTCAACCAGGAAATTAAAGAATAAATAATGAAAATGAAAACACAAAGCTCCAAAACCTCTGGGATGGAGGAAAAGCAATCATAAGAGGGAAGTATATAGCAGTATGGGTCTACCTCAAGAAGCAAGAAAAATACCTCAAATATACAACTAACCTTACACCTAACAGAGCTAGACAAACAAAGCCTAAATCCAGCAAAAGAAGGGAAATAATAAAGATTAGAGCAAAATAAATGATATAAAAACTGAAAAAAAAACAACCCAGATAGATGAAATAAGGAGCTGGTTCTTTGAAAAAAATAAAATAAAATAAAATAAAATTGGTAAACTCCTAGCCAGACTTATCAAAAAGAAAAAAGGAAGGACCCAAATAAATAAAATCACAGATGAGAGAGGAGAAATAACTACCAATACCACAGTAACACAAACAATTGTAAAAGAATATTATGAAAAATTATATGCCACCAAACTTGCAATCTGAAAGAAAGAGAAATTCCTAGAAACATAAACTACCAAAACTGAAACAGAAATAAATAGAAAACTTGAACAGTTCAATAACCAGCAAAGAAATTGAATCAGTAATCAAAAATCTCCCAGCAAACAAAAGTCCAGGGCCAGATGGCTTCACAGTGGAATTCTACCAAACAATAAAAGAAGAGTTAATACCTATTCTTCTTAAATTATTCCAAAAAAATAGAAATGGAAGGAGAATTTCCAAACTCATTCTAAGAGGCCAGCATTATGCTGATTCAAAAACTAGATAAAGACTCCATTAAAAAAGAGAACTACAGGCCAATATCCCTGATGAACATAGACGTAAAAATTCTCAACAACAGTACATTAAAAGAAACACTCACTATGATCAAGTGGAATTTATTTCTGGGCTGCAAAAGTAGTTCAATATTCACAAATCAATCAATGTGATATACCACGTTAATAAAAGAAAGGATAAGAGCCACATGATCCTCTCAATAGATGCAGAAAAAGCATCTGACAAAGTATAATACCCATTCATGATGAAAACCCTCAAGAAAATAGAGACAGAGAGAACATACCTCAATAGAGGTCATATAATAGAGGTCATATATGAAAAACCCACAGCCAGGAATCAGGAATAAGACAGGGATGTCCATTCTCACCACTTTTATTCAACATAGTACTGGAAGTCCTAGCCTCAGCAATCAGACAACAAAAAGAAATTAAAAGCATCCAAATCAGCAAGGAGAAGTCAAACTTTCACTATTTGCATATGACATGGTGCTCTACAGAAAACCCAAAAGATTCCACCAAAAAATTGCTAGAATTGATATACAAATCCAGTAAAGCTGCAGGATAAAAATCAATGTACAGAAATCTGTTGCATTTTTATACATCAATAATGAAGCAGTAAAAAGAGAAATTAAGGAATAGATCACATTGACAAATGCACCAAAAACCTTAGTAAGATACCTAGGAATAAATCTATCCAAAGGTAAAAGATCTGTATTCTGAAAACTATAAAATACTGATGAAAGAAATTGAAGAGGACAAAAGAAATAGAAAAACATTCCATGCTCATGGATTGAAAGAATATTGTTTTTCTTTTAATTTTTTAATGTTTATTTATTTTTGAAAGAGAGACAGAGTGTGAACAGGGGAGAGGCAGAGAGAGAGGGAGACACAGAATGCAAAGCAGGCTCCAGGTTCTGAGCTGTCAACACAGAGCCCGATGCAGGGTTCGAACTCATGAATTGTGAGATCATGACTTGAGTCGAAATTGGACGCTCAACCAACTGAGCAACCAAAGCGCCCCATAAATAACAAATATTGTTAAATGTCTGTACTTCCCAAAGCAATCTACACATTTAATGCAATACCTATCAAAATACTACCAGCATTTTTCACAGAGCTAGAACAAACAACCCTAAAATTTGTATGGAACCACAAAAGACCTCAAATAACTAAAGCAATCTTGAAAAAGAGAAGCAAAGCTGGAGTCATCACAATTCCAGAATCCAAGTTTTATTACAAAGCTGTAGTGATCAAGACAGTATGGTACTGGCACAAAAACAGACACATAGATCAATGCAACAGAATGAAGAACCCAGAAATGGACCCAAAACTATATGGTAAACTCATCTTTGACCAAGCAAGAAAAAATATCAATTGGAAAAAACAATTGGTTTTGGGAAAACTGGACAGCGACATGCACAAGAATGAAATTGGACCACTTTCTTACACCATACACAAAAATGAATTCAAAATGGATGAAAGACCTAAATGTGAAACAGGAAACCATCAAAATCCTAGAGGAGAACACAAGCAGCAACCTCTCTGACATTGCCCATAGCAACTTCTTACTAGATATATCTCCCAAGGCAAGGGAAACAAAGGCAAAAAGAAACTATTGGGATTTCATCAAAATAAAAAGCTTCTGCACAGCAAAAGAATCAATGAAACCAAAAGGCAACCTATGGAATGGGAGAAGATATTTACAAATGACATATGTGATAAAGGGTTAGTATCCAAAATCTATAATGAACTAATATATTCAACACCCAAAAAACAAGTAATCCAGTTAAAAATTGGGCAGAAGACATGAACAGACATTTTTCCAAAGACATCTAGATGGGTAACACACACATGAAAAGGTGCTCAACATCACTCATGATCAGGGAAATATAAATCAAAACTACAATCAGGTATCACCTCACACCTGTCAGAATGGCTAAAATCGACAACACAGGAAACAAAAGATGTTGGCGAGGATGCAAGATAGGTGAACCCTCTTACACTGTTGGTGGGAATGCAAACTGGTGCAGCCACTCTGTAAACAGTATGAAGGTTCCTCAAAAATTTTAAAATAGAACTACCCTATAATCCAGCAAGTGTACTGCCAGAAACTTACCCAAAGGATACAAATAAATAAATAAATAAATAAATAAAGATTCAAAGGGATACATGCACCCCAATGTTTATAGCAGCATTATCCAACAATAGCCAAATTACAGAAAAGAACCCTAATGTCCAGTGACTGATGAATGGATAAGAAGACGTGATATGTGTGTGTGTGTGTGTGTGTATACACATATACAATGGAGTATTACTCAGCCATAAAAAAGATGAAATCTTGCCATTTTCAATGACATGGATGGAGCTAGAGTATTATCCTAAGCGAAATAAATCAGGGAAAGACAAATACTATATGGTTTCACTCATAAGTGGAATTTATGAAACAGAACAGATGAACATACAAGACTCTTAACTACAGAGAAAACACTGATGGTTACTGGAGGTGAGGTGGGCGGGAGATGGGCTAGATGTGTGATGGGCATTAAGGAGGGCACTAGTTGGGATGAGCACTGGGTGTTGTATACAAGTGTTGAATCACTAAATTCTGTACCTGAAACTAATATCACATGATATGTTAGCTAACTGGAATTTAAATAAAAACCTGAAGAAGAAAAAGAAGAAAAAAACCAATCCTTTTGAAGTAATGGAAATTCCTTATTTCCAAGAAGTAATCCAATCAAGCGTTTACTTTTAGTAAGCTACCAGCTTAATGCTGGGACTAGTCCAGGTCTGCTGGCCTCACAGGATCTGGACAAAAGAATCTGGCAATAATTTAAAAAAATATTTTGCTACATTTTACTTGGGTCCAGGAATCAGTAAAAATTTTCAACAGAAATTTAGTTATCGTATAACAACTGAAAATTCAAAGTACATGATCATTTTACTAATTTTTTACAGGGTTTCAGTCGGAAAATTAAAATACAAGTAGACAAAACAATGACAACATTAAATGATATTTGGAGGAAACATTAAGATTTTTACTAAATGCTGACATATCTTACTGCAATTACAGCAAAAAATGTAAATTACGATAGTATATAACACTACTAAAAAACACTTGGTTTTTAGTTGCCAACCAAGCACAGATTTTTAAAGTAGGCATTAACAAAAAAAATCACTAATCATAAATTCTCGTTGTTCACTGATGTCATTTAATAGTCCCAAGCCACAAATTAAACTAACCTGTGAGTATAATTCATAATAAATCCAAATCTAAAAATATAGGACTTTTAAAACCCAGGTTAGGATTTAAAATATTCTGCTATTACTTAAAATATCCTAAGTTCTACCCTATGCCATAAACAAACATGGGTCACTGACTTTGTTAAAGACACACAAATCTTGTTTGCTCCAAAATTCTACAATGCAATTCACCAATGCTTTTGCAGTGTAGACTGTTCCCTTAGCATCATATTCCCCGTTTCTCTTGTGTCTTGCCACCAGAACTCAGTGCCCAGAACTGCTTCACAAGCGCTACATCAAACCTTATCATCACAGTGTAGAAACACACAAATTTAGTAAGGGCAAATGTTTAAAATAAATAGGCATGAGGAGAATTCATGGTATCTGGAATGGTATACTTAGCATGGTGAGAACTTTGTATTTGCCTAATGTACTGAAAAAAGTATTCAAGAACGAGTACTCATGCAGGGGCGCCTGGGTGGCTCAGTCAGTTAAGTGTTCGACTCTTTTAATTTTAGCTCAGGTCATGATCTCACAGTCCTGGGATTGAGCTCCATATCAGGCTCTGCTCTGAGTGTAGAGCCTGCTTGGGATTCTCTCTCTCTCTCTCTCTCTCTCTCTCTCCCTCTCCCTCTCCCTCTCCCTCTCCCTCTCCCTCTCCCTCTCCTACTCATCCTCTGTCTCTCTCTCAAAATAAACATTAAAAAGAAAAAGAAACAAAGACTGCCCATGCCTACCCATGCAAAGGAAGGCTAGTCCTAGGAACAGGAGTTCCACTGAGAAAAGTCTTTTAAAATTATGCAGCCATTTGCATCATGAATCAAAATGAATTTCCCATAATCAATGTGATTCTTTTCCACACCTGGACCTAAACCTTCCTCCAGTGTTCTGAAAATTAGCATCGATGAGGGCCAAATATACTGAGAATGCTTCTCATGCTTCTCACATACCTCCAGAAGATAAAACCATTCATGCAAAGCATGAACTGAATGTGAATATCTTCCAAGGAGCTAAGTTAAGATACTTTAGAGACATGATCATGATCTCACAGTTTTTGAGATCAAACCCCGTGTCAGGCTCTGTGCTGGCAGTGCAGAGTCTGTATAGGGATTATCATTTTGGAAGTATCAGTAGGACCTAGAGGATCCCTTGAGTCATGTTACCTAGATCTGTCCTGGAAATGTTATGTTTCAGAAAATACTTTTTTATTGCCTGGGCTATGTAAATGAACTTGTACATATGAACTTGACACATGCTGGGGCTTGGGGTGGAGGATATGGAGGGGCTGGGGAAAGGCAAAGCAGGTGGCAGTCTAGTTCTTTCATACCTTGCTCTCAGAGTTAAACCATTCTAAGGTTCTACTCAGTCTCACCTCCATTTCTTTCAGAGGAAGAAGGAGTACACAGTACAAAGGAAGAGATGAGAATGAGGTAGCCTCCATGCTTTTTAATTTTTTCCCACATATCCTATGGAAAATACTCAAGCTGTCTAAATGCAGTACCAAACACAAGCAAATTCTAAGTTTTTCCAACAGTCCACTGTCAATGTATGTAGCCGTTCATGGTGTTTTAGGGCTGAACCCACAGAACTGAATACACAAGTCACTCGCCAAACCTGACCATCCAATGACAAGTCACAAGCTTCAAATGAATGCTCTGTACACAAGACTGCCAAGAACATTTAAAAAGAGCAACCTGATCTCTACCAGACTCAGAGTTTCTACTGGAGTCTCTCCTGAATATACCACCCGCTGGGGGAGCAGGAATCCAATTTTGTTTAAATTGCAAACTGTGAATATGTATAATGTGCTTTTATGAATGTGTATATCTGCAGAAGAAGAAACATTTATGTCTGAGAAATGGGACTAGAAGTGCTTTTATTTATAGTAACTTTCAAAGGATACAGAAGTAAAGCAAACAGTATAATGCATCTCTTTGTACCCAAAGTTTATCATGGCCAATACAGTTTCAACTAGATCCCACTTCTTTTCTCATTTAAAATCATTTTGAAGCAAACTTCATCATTTATCATTTTCCTACAAATGCTTTTCATTAATTTTTTCTTGTAAATATTTCCCAAAGTTTTTAACATAACAATTTCTTTTATATTAGCGGAAAAAAAACCAGTAAATGCTATCAAAAAAATATGGAATCCAAGGCAGTACCAAGAGACCATTAACAACTAAATAGAAATTGTAAACCAATATTAATAAGAAATATAGCGCATGATTATAATACTTACTGATTTGGCATTAGAGATCTCTTACTAACACTGCTTGTTTCAATTATCTTTCTGTTTTCAACTTGGGAGAATGGACAGGCCTTCCTCTGACAGTAAACAACACATGAAATAAGGATTAAAATACTGATTTCTTCCTCAATACCTGGCTGTTTAGTTTCCTTCTGTCTTCTCGGTTTTCCCTGTTTTGTATCACCATTAGCATCATTAGCACGTCCTTGTGCAATCCAAAAAGAATTCAAATGTTGAAGGAGTTATGATCTAAGGTATTTACGTATTTAAAGACTAATGAAAATTATGTGCAATTCACAGTGTAGCTTCAAAATATGTATTTTGTTAAAAAGTGCTTTTTGTTAATTGAAATATACATTATTTTTTAAAGGTTATAATGCCGTGACCCTTTTTTTAATGCTTATTTATTTGAGAGAGACAGAGAACAAGTGGAAGAGGGACAAAAAAGAGAGAGAGAAAGAATCCCAAGCAGACTCTGCACTGCCAGCACAGAGCCTGACACTGGGTTTGATCTCACAAACTGTGAGATCATGACCTGAGCCAAAATCAAGAGTTCGATGCTTGACCGACTGAGCCACCCAAGCACCCCAGTGCCGTGACCCTTTTCATAATCATGTTAAATTTGTGATCTTAGGGGCGCCCGGGTGGTTCAGTCAGTTAAGCATCCAACTCTTGATTTCAGCTCAGATCATTATGTCATGATTCATAGGTTTGAGCCCCATGTCAGGGTCTGTGCTGACATTACGGAGCCTGCTTGGGATTCTCTCAGCCTCTCCCTCTCTACCCCTCCCCCACTCATGCATGCTCACTCTCTCTCCCAAAATAAACTTAATTTTTTTTTAATTTCAGGTCTTAAGCAGAAAGTAAAATGAGCTTTTACTTAAAACCACTACGCAAATCCATTATCAGCCACCTGTTGGAAAACGAAAGGTGATTTGTAGTAAGTAGGGTCCCAGAGAGGCCCATCATTCCAAATGCACCTTTGAAGACATGTGTTTTCACTGTATTCAATGGTATTCTTCCAGCTTGGGCCAACCTGTGTTAAGGGTCAAGTATGGAATATAGTAAACTGAGGTTCTTTTAAGAGTGAAGGATCATGGGGCACCTGGGTGGCTCAGTCAGTTAAGCGTCCCGACTCTTGGTTTCGGCTCAGGTCATGATCTCACAGTTTGTGAGTTCGAGCTCCACATCAGGCTTCATGCTGACAATGCAGAGCCTGCTTGGGATTCTCTTTCTCCCTCTCTGCCCCTCCCCAACTCGCTGGTTCGTGTGCCCTCTCTCAAAAGTAAATAAACTTAAAAAATAAAATTAAACTAAAAAGTGAAGGACCAAGTGGGATACATTAATAAAAATGCACATATTTTCTCCAAAACTTTGAGAGCTAACAACAAAAATCTGACCCCTAGTTTAATGCAATCAGTGTAATACAAACCACATACCCTTCTCCATAAGCAGCACTCCTTACCTGAAGAAAGGCTTGAAATGGGGCATGAGAAGACCTGACATGGGTATGGTACCTCCCATTTAAATTCATTTTCATCAGGTAGTTCCAGTGTTCACAGTTTCAAAGAGGAATGAGCTTCATGAAATAACCAAAGATGCTTTCTAATCTAATCCTGACTTCAATTAAATACTCACTGAAATCCTACTATCTGCCATTTTAGAATTGTATCCTCTTCGGGCACTTGGGTGGCTCAGTAGGTTTAGCGTCTGACTGGCTCCGGTCACGACCTCACAATTTGTGTGTTCGTGCCCCACGTTGGGCTCACTGCTTTCAGTGCACAGCCAACTTCGGATTCTCTGTCCCCTCTCTCTCTGCCCCTCCCCCGCTCTCCTCCCCGCGTGCCCACACTCTCTCTCCCAAAAATAAATAAAACACTAAAAAAAAGAATTTAGAATTGCATCCTCTTGCCTTCTTTTTCAATCCAACTGAAACTATCAAAAAGTGACACTGCTAGGATTTCTAATTAAAACCAAAAGGAACCATTGATGAAATGTATGAATAACCCTCTCTGGAAAGACCTGTCTTGTCACTCGTCTTCTGGATTATGAAAATACAGCTGTGTCACAGCCATGCTCCCTGTTGAATCAAACCATGAAACGTGGGTCTCACTTGCAAAGCTGCTTTTACATCTGGTTGCTGTCAGGCCCGGTTACTGATCATCATTCTGAGGTGATTCCATCGATCGGCTACCAGGCACGCACGACAGGCAGAGGTCAGCTACCATCACCACACATCAGCCAGGGACAATACAAGCAGCACATGTCCACAACATGGCCGTCGAGTAAAGGGCATTCAGCTACTGACCCCCGACCACCTTTATTATCAAAACCTGAATTCACATCACATAAAATAATTAAGAAGATCAGTCCTTACAGCTGGTATGCAAAATGACAGAGAAGCCAGAACAGTGGGCTGTAGAAACACCTGTTTTATTTCAAGCCAAACAAATTCTTAGGTGGCACCATGTACAAGAGAGAATGTATTATTTATTGAACACTCATACTACAAGAAAGCAAGAGGGCAAAATGATGTCTTAAATGAAATAACAAATCAATAAAAATTCACTCCATTCTACTTCAATAAGAATCTCAGAGGATTGTTGCCTGATTCTGTAATAAAAAAGGTATATTGCTTTGTGCTAGCACAGCAATAAATAGTTTATCTCTATACTTCTTGCTATTTCGGTGGAAGGCAAAGGATTCTTAACATTTAAAAATGAAAATGATTCATGTGACGTCTCAGTTGCCAATGCAAATAATATAGCCACATTTCAGTTCATACGCCTCCGTATTTTAATATTAATGTAAAATGGGCATTAGTCCGATCTTGCTATGCCTTTGTAAATCTCATGATGCTTCAAGATAAAGTCTGGTTTTTAAAAACCCTATATTTAAACAATCTTACAATCACATAAAACTTCTAGCGTAGCTTAACAAACAGACATAAAAGTAAAACATTCAAAATAATATAGAGGTTGCCTGCACATAGTAATTTTTTTTTTTAATAAAGTGCTGTCTTCGGTCAGAAAAATTCACAACCTACAAGTTTATTTCTGCTAAAGATGAGTACTTACAGACCTCTAGAGGCAAACTTTACTATAAAGAACAATGCTTTTAAGCTGGGAGTTGGGTAGCCTTTCCCCAAGAATGTATGGGTCTGCTGACAAGAATTTTAGTATTTCAGGTATATCAAATGTTCTAATCTCAGATTAGACTTCACATATCACATCAGGTACAATGACAATTCATCTGCCCTGAAAACCAACACCAGAAAGAACAATACTGCCTACATTCACACATGATGTCTTTTTCCTCCAGGGTGAACAAATGTATTTCTTCATGCATCGTATTCTCAAAAACCTCACATATTTCTATTGTGCTCCAGCATTAACATTTTTAATTTTACTTTATTTATACTTAAAAAACCACTAACACAGAATACATATCAGACATTGTACTAAGAGCTTTACTGACCCTTTACCTTTATAATAACCCTATAACATAGATGATATTATCATCCCTATTTCACAGATGAGGAAATTGAGATATAGAGTCTAGTATTCTCCCAAGGTCATATGGCTGTTATGTGGCAAAGCTGAGATTAGAACCTAGGAATCTGACTCCACAGAAGATAATTCTACGACTTTCTACTAATTATGAATATTGATGAGGTGTAGCCACTTCGTGCATCTTTTCAGAAAGCTTAGACTGAGAAAATGATTCTAAAATTCCCCTGAAGGTTAAATATATACAAATAGTAAGAAAACTTCAGGACAAAAAAGGTAATGCTTTTCCCTACCAGGTGCTTAAAATACATGAGCATTTAGTATACAAAGATGATCATTCAATCCAAATAAGTGAGAAGAAACAACCCGATAAATGGTATAGGGGTGACTGGCTAGTACTCAACCCGGGAAAACAATTTAAGATGTCTGTAATATTTATATCTGTCATTTCTGGGGCGCCTGGGTGGCTCGGTCGGTTAAGCATCCGACTTCAGCTCAGGTCATGATCTCACGGTCCGTGAGTTCGAGCCCCGCGTCGGACTCTGTGCTGACAGCTCAGAGCCTGGAGCCTGTTTCAGATTCTGTGTCTCCCTCTCTCTCTGCCCCTCCCCTGTTCATGCTCTGTCTCTCTCTGTCTCAAAAATAAATAAACGTTAAAATTAAAAAAAAATATTTATATCTGTCATTTTAGTATATTAAAATACATTGATTAAAACATGATATTCTCATATTCTGTATTCTAGATTCTGCCAAAGCAAAGAAGACAATCATACCTCTAAAAAAGTTTTACCATCAGAAACACAAACACAGGTAAGATTTAGACACTATCTGCTTTATACACCCAAAACAATTTCTTTTAAATAATCACTGGAGCACCTGGGTGGCTCAGTCGGTTAAGCCTCCAACTCTTGGTTTTGGCTCAGGTCATGATCTCACGGTTTGTGGGTCCAAGCCCCACTTCGGGCTCTGCACTGATAGCACGGAGCCTGCCTGGAATTCTCTCTCCCTCTCAATCTGCTCCTCCCCTGCTCATGTGCATGCTCTCTAAACAAACAAACAAACAAACAAACTTTAAAATAGCCATTAATTTCCTAAGTGCTCTAGTTGAGATGTCTAGTGTTACTCACATCTAATTCTCCACTCTTTCCAGGTACATATAGTTTGCTGGGCTAAGTGCCTGCTTCCAGCCAATGAGACAGAAAAACTCAATCACAGTGCTATGACGGAAAATGTAACATATCCCAGGTGGTGCGGGTAACTAGCAGTAGGGCTCCATCAGCTTGGGTCATGGAATGGCTGTGTGAAGCACAGCACACTGCCACCTTCAGATAAAGTGCAGCAAGAGAAAAAAAATACACTTTTTATTTTCATTGAGCTACAGACTTACAGGTTTGGTTATTTATTCCTACTGCATAGGCTAATCCATCCTAATTAGTATAAATGCTAACATGGAAAAATAATATACTCACAGGGCTAGATAAAAGAATGATGGGTCATTTATAAAGCCACAGTGGAAGTCAAATGAACATTAGAGAAAGTAAGTAATATATGCTGTAAAATTCAAATCAACAACTATCAAATTTGACAGGCTTTCCAAAAATGGAAAGGAAAATTACAAAAGTTGACTACAACAAAGAGTTAATGATAAAATTAAAGATAATTGATTTTTAACATATAGATGAGACTCATTATGGTCTTGATGAAGAGACTAAGACAAATAGAACAAATATAATTACCTAACACATTGTTAAACAAAGCTAAATAATGACCTGCAGGGTCAGCTGAAATGACTCAGCACATACCCGTCAATAATAAAAGACAGAACAATGGGGCTGAGTTGGATAAAAGAATCATTCCAATAAAGGTACATGCAAAGAAAAAACAAGAGCAATCTGGCCACAGACACTGGCTCTGAGATAATACATTCAACAGATAAGAAATAAATAAGAAGGATAGCAAATATAGCCTTGCGGCTCAAAACTTTAAACACTCAGCCGAACGGTATTCATAATGCAAGTTTTTCTAAAAGTGAAAATATTCATAGGATTTATAGGAAAGAGTTTAATTGCTTTCTTTTTATGTATTTTTTGTCAAAAACATTAAAGACCATGAACTACAGTGGTATCCCAGGTACCTTATAAAAACCTGAACAAAAAAAGAGATCCTTGAAGGAAAAATGATTGCAAAACTTGAGAACGTAAGATTCGAAGGGTTTGAATACTAAATCAGAGCACGGAAGAGCTTGTGTATGTAGGACACAACATTTATGCTCAACTTAGAAAATTGAAAGAATTATCATACATTTTCTTCATAACGTGTTTTTGATGCCACAGTAAAATTTTTCACAGCTGACAAGAAATTTCAAGATCGCCATCAGCAGCATGAAACACCTGAGTGAGATGAGTCTGATTGGCTTGGATTTATTGATAGAGACCTGATTTTATTTCAGAAAGTTCTCTCCGTTGCAGTAATGAGAAAATAATTACTATGCAAAAGCCTTTATCAACAAATACTTCATTCAACAAGTACTTCCAACAAGGTCCTCTGTATATAACTGGTATGTAACAAATAATTACACATGCAATAATTTTCTGATAGCTTCTTTACACATTAATGGGAATAGAAATAATTTCCAGCATATCTCACCTCCCAGGTCTGGAGTATAAGTTTGTTCTAACTTTACGTAATGTTTATCCTTGCCAGAATCCACATTCATATTCTATATTATAGACATTTTAATTGGTCAAAACCTTTACTAAATCAAAACAATCAGGTATCTTAACAAGACACAGAAAGAATACAAGATAAGGCATTCCCAAGCACTTAATAATGAAGGCAATAAGGACAAATCAAAAACAAAGACACAAGAAAATACAAGCAAAACCCCAACACAATTCAAAACTGACATAGCTATGGGGCAATACACAAGTGCCAGAGAAAGTTAATAATTGTTTTTTCAGTGACAGAAATCAGAAGGGCTTCAAGGAAGGTCTGAAAAGATATGTATGAATATTTTTTTAATGTTTGTAATATTTTAGCAATACTGACATAAAACTGGAAACTTAAGAACAAAAAAGATACATAATGCAAAATATATCACTTGGCCCATTCATGTTTATCTTCAAGTCCTAAAGATACCACTGGGCTGGAAAGGATTCATAGGCATCACTCAATTTATGGCCATCACAGTGGCCGGCACCAACAGCTACACAGTTTTCCCTATCAGACACCTGTGCATTAATCCTGCAAGGCTTCCTCTTCCCAAATTACTATATTCACTTAATCACAAAGGCTTGCTGAGTCAGTCTCTTAAATTCCTCTTTAGCCTAACTTCTTTATGGCTCTGCTGCCTCAGACTGACCTTAAGCCCCCTTCTTCCTCACAGGGATCCCTAAGAACTTTCCAAATGGTTTACCTAACCCTTCTGAAATCCACTATTCACAGAGAGTCACCTTTGAAAGCAGATTCCAGGGGCACCTGGGTGGCTCAGTCGATTGACTGGCTGACTTGGGCTCAGGTCATGATCTCGTGGTGCAGGAATTCAAGCCCTGTGTCAGGCTCTGTGCTGACAGCTTGGGGTCTGGAGCCTGCTTTGGATTCTCTTTCTTTCTTTCTTTCTTTCTTTCTTTCTTTCTTTCTCTCTCTCTCTCTCTCAAAAATAAACATTAAAAAAAATGTAAATACAGATTCCATAACAGCACTTCCCTTTTTAAGTGGCATTCATTGGCTCCCTATTTGCCCCAAGATGAAATCCCTAAGAACGTTCCAAATGGTTTACCTAACCCTTCTGAAATCCACTATTTCAGATGAAATCCCAACTCTGCAGTGTAACTTACAAAGGTTCTTAAGAATCTGGCACTGAGTATCTCTTCACCCTCATCACTGGTTATTCCACACCTTAACCTATTCCATCTCTGCTCCAAACACACTGACATGGTGAAATGTTGGATGCCAAATTCCCTTAACCAAACCATGTTGTTTTTGCCTTTTTCCCCTGGAAACTCCCTATTCTACCCCTTCTTACCCAAATTCTGCTCAAAGGTCAGGCATTGGTTTAAATTCACTCCCTCTAGGTTCCTGACACTGACCTCTCACTCTTGGTGTGTGTGGTGTTCCTAATGCAACTTCGACAGCACCTGCTGCTTTCTTCCTATTATAGCAATTACTACATTATACTTCATATGTATTAAATGTGTGTGTCTCCACCCCTCAAATCCATATATTGAAGTCCCAACTCCCAACATAATGGCTTTTGGAGGTGGAGCCTTTGGGAAGTAATTAGGTTTAGACGAAGTCATGAAGCCCCGATGGTGGGATTAATGCCCTAATAGAAATACTAAAAGACAAGATTTCTCTCTCAGTACATTCCCCAACGAAAAGCTTTGTGAGGATATAACCAAGACGGGGACTTTTACTAAGAACCTGACCATGGCAACCTGATCACAGATTTCCAGACTCTAGAATGGAAATATCTGTTATTTAAGCCACCAAGTCTGTATTGTTACAGCAGCCTGAACTTAAACAACATTGTAATTACTTGCATACATGTGGGAACCCACAACTGAAAAGCACACTCCATGGGCACAAGGACTTGAAAATCTGGGTTCAACACCATAGTCTTAGCATTGACAAGGTCTCTGCCATATCAATAGAGTCAATAATGAAATTTAATAGGAATAGCAAGCTGGTGTGATATATTAATTAAATTTCCTAATGGAACCTTTGTTAAATACTGTTAAAACTCTCTGGTGCTTTCTTACATATTGAAAACACTTTAAAGTTTGGAGTTTACATTGTTATCCTGGAATAAATTTACCAAGCATAATGTTTGGAAAAGGAACAAGAATGGTAACATTAAAGGTTTCGAGAATAGAGATACACTACTATTCATATAATTTCAATCAAAAATTAAGTTCAAGACAATTCTTTCTTTTCTTAAACAAGGCATTATTAGCTTTGAAATGCTACCACATTTATTCCATCTTGGCCCACTGAGTAGTAGGTAAGGCAGATCATGGATCTGACTTCAGCTCCAAGTCTAAGAAAGAATTAGTATACATCAATCATGGTAATTCTATTTCCTCTATCAATAATTATTTTAGAGATGGACCTGGGACCCAGTTCTGGCCAATAAGATGGGAAGTGTCAAGAAAGGTTAAAAGTATCAAATGAAGTGACTGCTGAATATGAATGAGGAAACATGGCAAATGTACCATCTCGCTCCCCTACGAGAAGCATTGTGAGATGTCACACAGGGAGAAGGAAAAATCTCAGTGACCAAAAAGAATCTGGGCTGGGGCCCTCACTGAACTGCACCTCAAGCTCACTGTACCTTTGAATTTCCCTTTACATGAGACAGCAAAATTTCTTATTGTTTAACCCAGTGGTAGATGTATTTTGCCACCTGCAGCCTTCCTGATAGTCACTTACTCTCCCCAGTCCACAGTTTTTTCTCTTAAGTGCTTGAAAAGATGAGGTCTAAGCTGGTATTTTCTCAATGTGGTCCAACAACCACATGCATCAAAATCAGTTGGGCACATTTAAAAACTGCACATTTTGAGGCGCCTGGGTGGCTCAGTCGGTTAAGCGTCCAACTTCGGCTCAGGTCATGATCTCGCGGTTCTTGAGTTCAAGCTCCACATAGGATTCTGTGCTGACAGCTCGGAGCCTGGAGTCTGCTTCGGATTCTATGTCTCCCTCTCTCTCTGCCCCTGCCCTGCTCATGTTCTCTCTCTCAAAAATAAATAAACATTTAAAAAAAATTAACAAATGCACATTTAGGGGGCACCCGGGTGACTCAGTCAGTTGAGCATCTGACTTTGGCTCAGGTCATGCTCTCACAGTCTGTGAGTTCTAGCCCCGCCTCGGGCTCTGTGCTGACAGCTCACAGCCTACAGCCTGCTTCAGATTCTGTGTCTCCCTCTCTCTCTGCCCCTCCCCTGCTCACACTCTATCTCTCTCTCTGTCTCAAAAATAAATATTAATTTTTTTTTAATGTAAGTTTAGTAGGCCTCACATTTGACCTACTAAACCAGATTGTTCCGAGATGGGTAAGAACCCCCACTTTAAAGCAGCATCCCGGGCTCGGCACCAAAATTGGAGACTTGCCCAGATACAGGAGAGGTCTGAGTGCTTTTAACAGTTCTAGGATCTTCTGACTTACAGATCAAAATCATTTCTCTTCCAATTGTTATTCATGTATGAATACACATGCAAAAATAATTGATAATTCAAAGAAACTATAAATTATTCTGATGAAGCAACAATCAAGCTTATACATGCATCTTATAAAATTACTATTATGAGGTTAGCAACAAAAAAATGTAAAACTGGCACTTTCATCTTGCCTAACAGCTGTGGCAAGAGATCATTTTATGCCTGTTATACTTTAACGTGTCACTGGCAGGACTAATGTTAGCCTAGGGTTACTCCGGCAGACTTAAAAACACTCAGTACACCTGAATCAAATTTTCAGTATTCAATTTTGAGCTTTTTGTACCTCCTTGAAAAACAAATACAATGCTAATGGGGAAGATGTATTAAGTACTTAATAACTACCAAAACTCTGCTGTGTGTGGATGTGTGTGTATATCTAAAATGCAAGGTAATACAGAAAAGCAAATTGATGGTGACAGAACAGTATAACTATTTAAAAAAAAACACTTACTGCTATTTTATCATTATTCCAATTAAAAAGTATAAAAGCAAAAAAGATCTACACATTGAAGTCTGCTCTTCAACCAACATGCACTTCTTGGTTTTGGGTATTGATATCCTTCTCCTCTCTAACATGTAAGTGATAGGATCAAGGCTAATATCATCTCTGGCAATGAGAAAAGGAGGGAGAAACATGAAAACAAACAAACAAACAAAACCTAACAGTTTTATTTTGCATGTAACATGTTGGAAAAGTTACCTGCTGTCAAACCAAGATTTAAAAATCCTGGGGCGCCTGGGTGGCGCAGTCGGTTAAGCGTCCGACTTCAGCCAGGTCACGATCTCGCGGTCCGTGAGTTCGAGCCCCGCATCAGGCTCTGGGCTGATGGCTCGGAGCCTGGAGCCTGTTTCTGATTCTGTGTCTCCCTCTCTCTCTGCCCCTCCCCCGTTCATGCTCTGTCTCTCTCTCTGTCCCAAAAATAAATAAAAAACGTTGAAAAAAAAATTAAAAAAAAATAAAAATCCTTGGAAGTTTCATTTTTTTTCCTGCTTATTTCCAACTTCCATCCTATTTCCTCCCTGATACTTATTCCTTAACCAACCTCCCTCATCCACACACACACATACAAAGTCGGAAATGAAAGATCATTGTATTATACTAGAAACTGATTTTTTTTTTTAACTCTCCAAATGTCAGACTCAGCTTGGTTCAATGTGCTCTTGATTTAATGCTGTTATTGAATTTCTTCTTTTTGGTACCTGCCTAGACAATATCTATGAAACAAGAATTCATCTTCACATCTTTTTATTTTTTAAGGAAAACAGAACTGAGTGCCATTATGTCTTCTAGAGAAGAGTTTATGATACACATTATCAGCCGAAATAGGGAAACTCTCTTTTTAAAATTTCACATCCAATGTAGCTTTATTATATGCAATTTATTCTGGAGATATGTTGCTGTGTTCCTCAAATTGTGTTAATTGCCTGGGTTTCTCAATAAAAGCAGGGTTCCTTGGTCCTTCTCTGGACCACTAATCAGTATGGCCTCAGCAATTTTCAAAGTAGAGAAGAAATAGGATTCTTCTCAAACATAATTTATTGGTACTCAAATTAAGAATATACATACAACAACTATAACTTGAATAATCAAGAGGATTTCTTTAAAGCTTGTGGAAGTATCTTAGAAAAGGTATAAAACTTCTATCCACTGTCAATAGGTTGTTCATACTGCTGTTGAGAAACTATGTTCCATGAATATTTTCACGTTTCTGCACATTCAGAACCTTTTGAGTAAAAATTATTGGCAGCTAGGCTAAAGGATGCCTGAACAGTAACCACACATTGGAAGTTAGAGATAAATTTTTCTAGAGAGATTTAAGGGCTTATCTCCCTCAGAGCCACTTGTGTACATTTAAAGGGTAATAAAAATCTAGGGTCTTTTCCCTCCCCTCCCCAGACAGGACTTATCTCTCTGTGGGGGACTAAGGGCTGATATGCTTGCTGCCCTACATAAACTCTGAGTTTCATAATTTGGGGGGTTCCTTTCCTTTGGTGCAGTCCCTGCATGCACAGATATATCTAGTCTGCATTTCACTCTCCTATGGAGAATTGCAGCATGAGGAGTGGTGTTGCTAAAATCCTCTGTGAGGAAATGGTCTTCTCTCTCATTCAGAGGTATCGTGTTTCTGTTAGCATATATATATATATATATATATATATATATATATATATATATATGCACACATTACCTCACAGGCAAACCTCTTAGCTTCTAAGGAGAGTGACGTCTCAGAACTGTACCATTTTTAGATTCAACAACTTCCCACCAATGCTTTTTATTCAGACTCACGATTTTCCACCTGCATTACTGCTGTAACCTTCCTTTCTTCCAGGGCTTTCTCCACATTATTGCTGCAATACCTTCCCAAAACACATCTCACATTCACCTACATTTCCCCTCTTTAAATACTGCCACAGAAAGCGGTCAAGCATTATATAATTTCAGAACAGAATCTTTGGAATTTGACACGATGTGGCTCCAAACCCGGCTCTCCAAGTCATCTGCTACGTGACATTAAATTACTTAACTTCCGGGCACCTTAGCTTCCTTGTCTACCAAATGGGAATAAGATAATATATGCAAATAACGTAATTCTTTGTCCATGGTTAGCCTTCAGTAAATGGCAGTTATTATAGTCACTGATAGCACAGTTCCTCAACACCTAAAGAGCCAATTATGAAGTGTGCAGGATATCCCATTGGAGGGCACTATACTCTGGCTCCAAATGTTCTCATTTCTGCACCTCAAACTCTATACACACTGCACCTCTCATCATCCTCAAGGCATGATCTACTTTCATGACTCCAGGGCTTTACCTAAGGGCATTTTTTCCTCCCTACCATGGAAGAGACGGCTCATTCTTTCAATCCCAGCTCTACCATAATGACTCCGTTGCCTGTGCCTTGAGCAGAGTCCATCACTGCGTCCTCTTTGCTCCAGGACTGTATCTCTATCTGAGCTCTCTGTGTCCTCGCTGCGAGCACTGTTAATTATTTAGGCATCTGTTTCCCCATACTAGATGGTGTGTTACCTAAGACAGAGTCAGTCTGGAATTCTGCCTGTCCATCCATATCCAGTGTTTTTAAACATAAAGATATTACCTATTGATCACACTTTCATAACAGAAAAATTTCCTGGATTAATAAGCATAGCAATTTTTACTTTCTGGCCGTTTCTCTATAAAGTAAAATTTTTCCAGCTCAAAATTTGCAGTTCTAAATTTTCATAATGAAGTTTTTATTCATATACCCTTTTTATTGTTTACCTATAAAATATCTCATTTTATCCAAGTTTCCGGAGAAAATATCCCTACCACCCACCATTAGAAAGAAAGACTCTAAATACAATGTCATACCTTTTCTATTGCTCCAGATGTACATTTATTTTAGGAATTTTTTTTTGTGGTAAAGAAACACATAAAATTTACCACCTTAACTATTTTTAAGTATAAAATACTTAACTATAGTTAACTATGCTGTTAACTATATGCATATTGTTGTACAACAGATTTCTAGAACTTTTTCATCTTGCAAAACAAACTATGCCCTTTGAATAGCACCCCATTTCTCCCTCTCCTCCAGTCCCTGGTAACCACATTCTACTTTCTATTTATTCGAGTTTGACTACTTTAGGTATCTCATATAAGTGGAATCATGCAGTATTTTTCCTTCCATGACTAACTTATTCCACTTAGTCCTCCAGGTTCATTCACATTTCAGCATATAAAAAGGCTTCCTTCCAATATTCCATTGTATGTGTGTGTGTGTGTACACACACACACACACCACATTTTCTTTATCCATTTACCCATTGATGGACACTTCTTGGACATTCTAAATAATGCTGCAAAGAACATGAATGCACAAATATCTCTTCAAAATTCTGTTTCCAATTCTTTTGCATCTCCAATAAATCTTGATTATATAAACAGTAAAAAAAATTATGAATGGGAATTTAGTAATGTATTGTTTGGTAATCAGAAATTTTACAATATCCATGTTTTTACCTGAAAATAGTATGCAAATTGTGGCAAAGATATGCAGTAATCGTGGCATAAGATTTTTCTTTACATTATGCACTTAAATAAGTCATAGTATACCTTCTTTTTCCTACCAATTATTTTCCAATTTCTAGATAAAGCAAATACAAAAGTAGGACTATACTCACCTCCTCTTTCACTTTTATGTTGAGTGTCAGTGAACATAAATATTGCTGAACGTAGCTGGTTGGAATAAATTTTTTGGCTTCTACCAAACATCAAAAATTATAATAAGTTTCTCTTACAGCCACATGTAGAGTAGACGTATATTAAACCCAAATGAAGATTTATTAGCAAAATCCATCTTTCTCCTTTTCCTTCAGTCTCTGCTTCTACATCCTTTCACTCCTATGCATGTGCACTGATGTTGAAAAATATGTTAATTGTTGAGAGAGGGAGAGAGTGGAAGAGGGGCACAGGGACAGAGGGAGAGAATCTCAAGCAAGCTCCACTCTCAGTGCAGAGCCCAATGCAGGGCTTGATCCCACAACCTTGGGATCATGACCTGAGCCAAAATCAAGAGTCAGACACTTAACCGGAAGAGCCACCCAGGCACCCATGACGTTGAAAAAATATTAAGTATTTTTACTTAACTCCTCACTGTAACACTTTTAAATTCAAGTATAGCTGACACACAGCATTACATTTTAACATTTTGTGATACCTTATTGCCATGATTTGAATCCAAGAAATTATACAACACATGAATTAAAAATACAGAATGACATTTACATCCCTCTCAAAATATTCAAATAGATATGCATTCAAACTCTCTTTGAAAAGAATCTCAAGCATGGAGCCTTTATTATTGGCTAAACTCACTTTCATATACACTTTTATTAACGTGTAATTCACATACCATAAAATTTTCTCTTTTAAAGCATACAAAAGTCAGTGGTTTTTAGAATATTCATGGAACTGTACAATCATCACCACTACATAATTCGGAACATTTTCATCACTTCAAAAAGACAAAAACAAAACAAAACCAAACCAAAAAAAAACCTTGTTACCATAAGCAGTCATTCATTCCCCATGTCCTCATCCCTCCAGTCTCTGGCATTCACCAATCTACTTTTTGTTTGTGAGCATTTGCCTAACGTGAACATTTCATATAAGTAATCATATAGTATGTGGCCTGTTATGACTGTCTTCTTTCACTTAGCATGTTTTCAAGGCTAATCTGCATTGTTGTACGTATCACTAATTCATTCCTTAATGCCAAATAAACTTCCATTGTATGGTTCATATAATATTGTGTTATCCATTCATCAATTGATTGATATTTGAGTTGTTTCCACTTCTTGGTTACTGTGAATAATGCTCCCATGAATATTCATGTACAGTTTTTTGTGTGGAAAATTCCTTTTGGGTATATACCTAGAAGTGAAATGGCTAGGTCACGTGGTAACCCTTTGCTTAACATTTTGAGGAACTGCTAACCTGTTTTCCAAAGTGACTGCACCATTTTACAATCCCACCCGCAATATATGAAGGTTCTAATATCTCCACATCCTCACAATACTTGTTTTTGTCTATCTTTCTGATTTTAACCATCCTGCTGGGCATGAAGTGGTATCTCCTTTTGATTTGCATTTCTCTGATGACTCATAACATATACAGGTGTTTACTGGATGTCTGCATGCCTTCTTTACAAAAATATCAAGTACTTTGCCTGTTCTCAATTGGGATATTTGTCTTATTGAGTTGGAATAGTTCTGTGGGAGAAAATACAGTAAGTAAAACACACTTCAGGTTGTGGATTCACTTTCTTGATGGTGTTTTTTTTTTAAAAAAAACACAATTTTTAACCTTGGTAAGTCAAATTTATTTTTCCCTTTGTTACTTATACTTCTGATGTCATATCTAAGAAGCCACCACTTAACCCAAGATCATGGAAATTTACTCCTATGTTTTAAGAGTTTTATAGAAAAAAAAAATTGTATAGTTTTCACTTTTACATGTAGGTCTAATGATCCATTTTGAGTTAATATTTGTATATGGCATGAAATAATGTTCAAATTCATTCTTTTATATGTAGATATCCAGTTGTCACTGCGTCATTTCTTGAAAAGGCTCTTCTTTTCTCACTGAATTATCTTGACACCCTTGTTAAACACTATCTTCTTAGAGGCAAATGTATCTCCTTAATAGAGAGAACAAACTGACATTGTAACTGAGTTTTCTAATTATTTTATTAAATATATTTACAATTATAGTTCATTTGTATAAGATTTTTTTGTGGTTCTATCCCTAAATCTTCTATTTAAACTGGTAGGAACCCTAAAACAATTTTCATCTCAAAGGCAAGGCTTGTTTTAAACTCTAATTTTTTTTGCTAGGCATTGTGCTAACCATAATATATTGACTCTTCACAACACTACTAGACAGTTCTAAAACACATGTATTCATTTACTTATAGGTTCTAATATGGCGTTGACTCTTTTAAAGGGGATCCATGAGCAAAAGCAGGACTACTTATGCAAAGCCAGATTGCCTTTAAGCCCTCAAATTAAAAACAAACAAAAAATGTCTATTAAGAAGTTGCTGCAAGCTGAGGTCACAGAGGTTGCTGCCCGTTTTCTCCTCTAGGATTTTGATGGTTTCTGGTCTCACATTTAGGTTTTTTATCCTTTTTGAATGTAATTTTGTGTATGGTATAGGAAAGTGGTCTCATTTCATTCTTCCGCCTGTCACTGTCCAGTTTTCCCAGCATCGTTTGAAGAGACCCTCTTTTTTCCATTGGATACTCTTTACTGCTTTGTCAAAGATTAGTTGGCCATACATTTGTGGGTCCATACTATGGAAGGAGACCAAATGTCCATCGACTGATGAACGGATAAAGAAGATGTGCCATATATATGCAACAGAATATTACTCAGTGATCAAAAAGAATGAAATCTTGCCATTTGCAACAACATGGATGGACCTAGAGTGTATTATGCTAAGTGAAATAAGTCAGAGAAATACAAATATATGATTTCGCTCAGATGTGGAATTTAAGAAACAAAACAGATGAACACAGGGGAAGAGAAGCAAAAATAAGATACAGAGAGGGAGGCAAACCATAAGAGGCTCCTTAATAGAACAAACTGAGGGTTGCTGGAGGGGAGATGGGTGGGGGATGGGCCAGATGGGTGATGAGCATTAAGGAGGGCACATATTGGGATTAGCACTGGGTGTTATATGTAAGTGATGAATCACTGGCTTCTACTCCTGAAATTAATATGCTGTACGTTAACTAACTTGAATTTAAATAAATAAATTCAAAACAAACAAATGAAACAGTATAGTGAATAGCTCTTGCCTTGAAGCTGTCTGAAGGGCATCTGCTTTGCTAATAGTATCTAGTTCATTTTAGGAAACAAGTTTCCTTCCCTATGTGATATTTCAGTGGAACAATAAATCAAGGTGATTCTTCCACTATGGACTCCCAAGGTATGCCTCAAGGTCTTATCATTGATTCTTTCTTCTTGCCATCTATATACAGGTAAGGTGTCAGGCAAACTAAAATTCTGTCTCTTAGACATTCACGTAAGGGAGGGCCACCTAGCTGGCTTAGTCGGTTGAGCTTCCGACTTCAGCTCAGGTCATGATCTTGCAGTTCATGAATTCAAGCCCCACATTGGGCTCACCTCTGTCAGCCTGTCAGGGCAGAGCCTGCTTCATAGCATCTCTCTGCCCTCTCCCAAAAAAATTTAAATCTTAAAAAAAAAAAAAAAATTCACATAAGGGAGTATAAGGGCAGGTAAGCAGTTTAAGTTCACCTATACCATAAAGCTGCCAGAGAAAGAGGATTGAAATTTTGCTGTTCCCATGAGCCATATAAGTATGCCTGGTTCTATCTAAAGTCTGGTTTATACTACCACTTTCGATATTGGGAACTATACCCTAAACTTCAAATAAATGCATTTATTTACTGAGTTAACCACAGTAATTCACTGCTTGAAAAAAAACGAACCGTCATTTATATAGTTAATTCCAAAGGCATTACCAGCGATTTTGATCTTGTTTTCTAGTATGATTTCTCCATGAATAAAAACTGATCATCTTTGAGAGTCTGTTTAATAGCTGGGTTAAGACAAATTACAGAATTGCTTGATTTAGTGAACCTGTTTAAGCAGGTGGTTTCTAATATCATTAATATCATGACTTATCTCTTTATCTGGGACACACCACCCCACTAACTTTAAGAGAACTCTGTACATGTGTACATTACTTAGACACTTCTGATTGAAGTTAGCCAAACTGCTTTTCTAGCCCTTTTCAAGGGAACATTAATCATAGAGGATAACAAAACCAGGGGGACAAATGAATATTGGCATGTGTTTTCAATTTGAAGATAAGAAAAAATTATGAGTTAACAAGTTTTTTTTCCCCGCCCAAATACTGTGAATGGAGGCCCACTATGCAGGAATTACCACATTAACCTGATGAAGTGACCTATTGCCATAAGATTACAAGTTCCAAAGTTATTAAAGATTCAAATTCCTTACTTCCTGGAGCCACATTTCTACAAAAGAAAAAGAAACAATCACCACCATATAGTAAACATATTCTATGATCACCAGTTAATGAAGTCCTCGAAGTTGACTTAATCCTTTAGAAAGTTTAGCTTCAATCTATTCATTTAGTTTTTAAATACAAGTACTAGTCTACTTGGGTTGTCATCACAAAACACCAACAACTGGGTGGCTTAAACAACAGAAATTCATTTTCTCAGTTCTGGAGACTTAGAAGTCCAAGATCAAGGTGCCATCTGTCTTGGCTTCTGGTGAGCCTTCTCTTCCTGGCCTGTAGGTGGCCACTTTCTTGTTTCGTTCTATGCTCTTTCCTCTGTGCATACAGACAGACATAGCTATTTTCTGATGTTTCTTCCTCTTTTTATAAGAACTCTAGTTCTATCAGATTGGGGTCACCCCTTACACCTCACTTAACCTTAATAACTTCCTCAAAGGCCCTGTCTCCAAATACAGTCACAATGGGGGCTAGTGCTTTAACATACGAATTGGGGGCAGGGGGATAATTCAGCCCATAACATAATTTTAAAACTTCCACAGTGTTTTATGTCCATTTTGGTTCCTCTCTCATTTCATCTTTTCCATAAACTTACACTTGTTATATTTATCATATATTCTCGCTACGTCTTATGTATTTAAGTTTTTTATAGACCAGAGATATCACAACACATAAATGAGCATGCCTCCCTGGGGTGTTCACAATAATAACTCTGACACATCATTGCTTCTCATTACTAGTCACTGAACATATCTGTTTATTTAAAGAGATAACCACTGAAAATCTCTGCATTTCCTTAGATGCACAAACTTGTTTCCTAGTCTTCATAGCTCATTTTTTTTCTGGTACTCCTTCATAAGAATTGACATTATTCAATTCAATCATGATACAAACATTAAGTGCCCTGCATTCATTAAGTACCTATTATTTGTTAAACAATGAAGCAGACTGATGATGAACAAAACATATGTGGTAACTTAAAAATATGGCTACAAATTACTTGACCCTCTTTTTATCAACAAGTGAATCTATATCCTCTTGCCTTAACCAATGGAGGGGAGAATACAGTCTCAGGCTCTGATCTCTTCAGAGCGATGATTCAGTCTCTGTGTGAGTAAGGACTTTGGGTCCATTCATGAGAGGACTTTCTGACCAGTGCCAAGTCTCAAAACCTAGTCCCTGTTGGTAAGAGTCACCTTGAATCTGAGTGGGATTGACTGCAATAGTCCCCAAAGACGTGCACATCCCAATTGCCAAAACTTATAAATATGTTGTTATATGACAAGGGGAAATTCAAGTCGTTGGTGGATTAAGGTTGACAATCAGCTGGCTTTGAGATTGGTATGCAGCTTCTACTTTCTTCTGACTTGATCCTGGGGCCCTGAGAGGGCATGTAACATATCTGGCATTCTGAAGTTGAATCTCTGAAGATACCAAGAACACACTGAGAGGCCACAGGTGGGCACTCTGGTTGACAACCCTGACTGAACCACATCTTCAAGTCTTCTCAGTCTGGGTACCAGACACATGAGGAAGGAAGCCTTCAGACAATTCCATCCTGTACTCCCTGCCCTTCTAGTCTTTCTAGTTCATGCTTCAGACACTGTGGAGACCTGTCATCTCCATAGCTGGACTATGCCCTGTCCAAATTTTTACCCATGTAAGCCATGAACATATGAAATGATGGATGTTGTATACCACTAAGTTTTAAGGGTTTTTTACTTGTTGTAATAGTAACTGGAACAGATTTGGGTTCCCAGAAGTGGGATGCCACCATAACAAAACTAAAACATGTGGCAACAGATAACCTGAACAATAGATATGGTCTCATCTCTTACAGTCTATTGGGAGGTACAGACAAGTAAAGACGCAACAGCAGTGAAGAATAAAAAGTGCCACAATATGGATGAAATGGTTGCACTGGGTATGCGTAACATGAATACATAATCTTGTCTGTGTTGCTCAAGGAAAATTTCCTCTGTGCAGTGACACCTACACTGAAGGCCAGAAGGTAGGAA
Organism: Panthera uncia; assembly: GCF_023721935.1. NCBI lineage: Eukaryota > Metazoa > Chordata > Mammalia > Carnivora > Felidae > Panthera > Panthera uncia. The sequence continues at coordinate 98,402,438 of NC_064809.1, read as the reverse complement.
GACAGTAAACCAAAGGAAGATCATGCGTGAAGATGGAGTTGCCACATAGGCATGTAACATTTGAGAACATAAACTAAGTTTCTGTATGCCTGGAGCTTAGAACGTGAGGGAATAAAAAGGGAGTCTGAAGCTGAAGAAACAGGAGGTGGTCAGGCCTCAAAACACTTTATACAACATGTTAAGTAGTTTGTGTCTTCCCCTAAAGGCAACACCACTGATGTTTTAGCAGGGAGATGGCATGATTCTACATCATGCTGTCTAACGGAGAAAGGATCCGTTGAAAAGTAGTGGCAAAGAGAATCCAGAAAGCCGCTGAAACAATGTAGGGCAGAGGCAGAGGGCTGAATTAAGTAGGAGCTATGAAGACAGAGAATCTGAGCAGACTCTAGAATGAGTTAAGTATAGAAGAAAGCAAAGTAGGAGTCAATGATGAAGCCCAGTTTTGCACTTTGGGCAAGGGACTGAATGATGGCACCAGATCCCAAGAAAGGGAATCAAGAAGAGCTGTTAATTCATACGAGATGTGTGGCTCCTTCTAAATATAAAATGGAGAAAAATGTATTATAAACCTGAGATATTGACAGATTTTTCATACAGAATACAGTTCTTCAGGGGTGTTTTTAAAATAGGTAAAGAAAAAATTTAATAAACATCAAGTATCTGTAAAGATTAAAACATTTAAGAAATTCACTATGTAGGTAAGATATCAAGTTCTTCAAAAAAATCAATCATGGCTATTTCCAGTTTTAACATTAAATACATAAATATTCACATCAGAAGGAAGAAACCATCCTTTAAGAGACTGCCTCTTCAAAAAGAAAAGATACCCAGATTCAGCTCTCTAGTCTTCCAGGAAATGGGAAATCAATGAAAATCTTCAATCTGGTGTGTTTGAAATTATTTAACAAGCCATCATGTGGCCAGTCAGCCAAATTATCTCTCATCTCACAGCCCAACCACCCTATACTGAGAGGCTAGATTAGTTATACTCATCAACTAAAAATAATCGCTTCCTTCCTAACCACAATTTGCCACTTAACTCAGCTGGGTAAAGCAACACAATATTTATTTTGATTGACAAGATACTTTCAGATCTAATTATAATTTCCACCAGTTTCTAAATATGTTGTGTTTTCCATATGAATTCCGACACAATGGAATGATTTGGACATCAGTATGATTCTCAGGCACTGGTGATAACAAACGTCTGTATTGTTGCACATGCAGAGTAATAAATCAGTAGGATCAGTTTGTTTATTTTGTTACAGAATAATGTTAATAAGACCAAGGTTAAGAGCATAGGTCCTTTTTAGGGAATTAGGAATTGCTTTCTTTATCTAGCACCCCTAGCAGAAGCTAACACGTCCATAAACGCATACCACTGATTATAAGAGCAGCCTTGCATCGAGGCTGCACTATGAAAAGTCCACTGACACTTTTAGGAAATCAAATCAATGTTTATGCCTGTTGACTGTGTATGAGGTGCTCTCATATTGGCCTACACACTGTTCAATCACCACAATGCAAAAAAAATGGTGTTCTAATACCCCAGCAGTTTTATGTCTTACCACTGAAGCGTTTACCTTAATTTGTTTTTTGCCGCACTTCCTTCTCTACTAATTCTGCAGACTTGTGATTTTCTGTTTAGTTTCTGCATTTGAAGCTCCACTTTGACCCTTGTACCCGGCAGTCAGATCCACTTCTGCAGCTACATCACTCTGCCTCGTTACACAAGGACCATTCAGACCCTCCTTCTCACCACTTGGCCTGCAGCCATCATGATTCCACATGCTATATAATTCAGCCTGGCACATGGGCCACTCAGTCTTGGTTCAAGCCTTCCTTACACTTCCCCATCAGCTCCGAAAGCAAAGGCAGCCAAGATCACTCTAAAATTTAGGGCTGAACTGCCAAGGGCCTATTTAATATGCTACTTGAATGTCTTCCAGGCATCTTAAGTTGGAAACTACATTTGGAGCCTATCCCCCAACTTCCCAACCATCTTGATAAATAATTCCTTCTTCAAAATGGTTGCTTACACAGAAGTATGGGAGACATGCTTGGAACTCTCCTTTCCCTCACCTCATCAAGGTCTGTCCCATCAATAGTACTTCCAAAACCCAGTAAAAGCACTCTTAACTATTCTCCAGTTACTTGTGAGATTTACTGATATTCTCCATTACTTCTATAAAAAGACACTGACGAATGGCCATGGCACATGGAATGTTTGCACCAGTACAAAGTTAATTTCTAGTATCACCCTACATTATTATTCCCTCCAGTCAAATGATATCAATGCCAGAAGTCAGCTATACTTTTTTTTCCAAACCTGCTTATATCAGTATGTACTTATTACTGAAATCATATATTCTAATTAAATACTATATAAACTGGTAAAATTTCAATTTTAAAATGTTTAATTCCACAAAAACTATGTAAAATATTTTGAAAAACTTCCAAGAAAAATTATTTTATGAATTGTTTTTAAATCACACACTGGAAAAAAAAATAGAAAGTTCTCTGTTCTCATCCTTGCTTTCTAAAGACATCTACAGATGTCTTTAAATTCTTGCTGGACCATCAGTGAACAACACCAGTAAATCAGAGGATATATCTACGGGTTTGCATCATACAAAACCAAACCAAATGAAATCAACTGAGAACTGCAATTCACAGATTTATATTCAGTAAATGATCCCAACACTACATTCAAAGATTAGCAATGAGTATTTATATATTTTAAGTTAAAATACAGAATGTGTTTATGTATTATTTACTATTTTCATTCCTTAGCCAGCTTTTTCAATTAACTAATCAACTAGTAAAATTCCACTGGATAACACAAATAACAACAAAGCTACCATTTACTGAACCTGGAACCCTGTACCAGACACAGCAACTATCCCCACCTTACAGATAATGGAACTGAGGACTTGGTCTGTGTATCTTGGCTCTGTCCACTTATGCCCATCATCACTTTTGCCACCCTTCTGTTACTTCCATAGCCTCTCTGCCAGTCTCTACACTTCTTCACACCTTCTCCAACTTCCATTAATCAATGAATAGCAGAGAAGAAAATTTCTGTTTTTTTTAAACTCTGATGATGCCATCCCCTTACTTAAGACTCTTCAATGTCTTTACACTGGGGAAATATTCAAAACCTTTCCAATGGCCTCCAAGGCTCTTCACAACCCATCACTGACACACGTGTCCATCTCTATCTCATAAAGGATACTCTTCCTTGCTCACTGCATTCCAGTTTCCTGGGCCTTCTTTCAGATCTCACAATGGGCCAAGCTCTTTCTCATCTCTAAGAGTTTCCCCACACTGCTTCCTCTGTTAGGAGCATTGTTTTTTCTAGTTTCTCTTCACCTGTCAGATACCAACTTGATCACCAACTCATCTCTAAACTGCCAATCTAAATTACCTCTTCTTGTTAATATTTAAGCTCACAGCACCCAATACTTTTATAAGACTTATTACAATTGATAAATATGGATTCTTTTACGTGATTATTTTGCTCCCCTTTTCAGAAGGGCAAGGGCCATATATGTTTTAGTTACCTCTCCAGTACCTCCCACACTACCTTTAATTGAGTAGATAAAATCATGAAAAATCATTGAATGAATCAATCTGTCAATGTTCATATCCAACATAGAGAACAAAGGCAGAGCCAAAAAGTTTTCAAATAGTCATCTGACCCATAAAGCCTCCACCACCAAAGTGCTGACTAAAAATAACAGACAGTAATTCTTGAGTTATGCCGTGAAATATCTCCAGGGAGAGGGACTCCTCCAGAACATGTATTATACCTGTTCCTAGTTTTAGCATATTTATATTTAAGATGTTTAATTTATGAACTCAGAATTCTGTTTCTCTTATTTACAGACTTAGCAAATCTACTCAATATATGTGTAACGTTCACATTTATACTCAAGTTCATCACTTAGCCATCTATTTAAAATATAAATCAGGGGGTGCCTGGGTAGCTCAGCTGCTTAAGCATCCAACTTCAGCTCAGGTCATGATCTTGCAGTTTGTGTGTTCCCGTCCCGCAATGGGCTCCGTGCTGTCAGCACAGAGCCTTATTCGGATCCTCTGTTCCCCCCTCTTTCTGCCCCTCCCCATCGCACACTCGCTCGCTCAAAAATATTTGAGAAATATTTTTATTTCTCAAAAATAAAGAAACATTTAAATCAATAAATAAAGGTCCTCTGGTTGTATGTTAGATAGCGTGCCAGACATCAAAAGCAGTTTTTCCAGCAGAGCTCTCTAAGGGAGCTAATATCTCCTCTACCTACACTAACACCTCATCCTATGAACTGCACTTGAGGAGAAAACATCAAGTCCTTACTCGAGCTCTATTCTAATGTTTAGACACAATTCCAGATAGCATGGCTTATAGTCAAAACCAACAAATAAAGAGGACTGGCTTTCTAGAAGTTAGCTTATCGCCAATGGTAAGGAAAAACAGTAGACATGAGAATTCACAAAAAGACAGCTGTCTGGACTGATTTAGTACATGGTCAAGCAGAACTACATATTTTAATATATGCTGAGAACAGTGTTTTGTCACTGGGCAGCATAATAATAAAAATTTCTAATGATGACCCTGTATTAAAGGAAAAATTTATATTCACTATACACTGCTTCAGGAGACAAGGAAAACAGGATACATTAAAGGGGAATAAATCACCTTAAAAATATGTGTATCTAGAATACATCATTTCTAACAACATGTTACAAAATCAAGGTATTACCATTTCTCAGAACTTTATATCATATACCTAAAAATAGACTATATAAGGGGCGCCTGGGTGGCTCAGTCACTTAAGCCTCCAACTTCAGCTCAGGTCATGATCTCATGGTTCATGGGTTCAAACTCCGCATCAGGCTCTGTGCTGACAGCTCGGAGCCTGGAGCCTGCTTCAGATTCTGTGTCTCCCTCTCTCTCTGCTCCTCCCCTTTCACTCTCTCTCTTTAAAAAATAAATAAACATTTAAAAAAAATAGACTCTATAGGTTTCAAACATGCAACTTACTTTCCTAATATTCCTCTAAAGAGCAGGCACAAATATGAAAACATAAATTGCCAAAATAAAAGATTAATGATTCTAGTTCAGTGATTTTATCATTGTAAAGTGCCCATCTATTAAGGACATGGCTAAGATTAACAAGGAAAATAAGAAAATAATACAGCATACAGTTTTAACAAGAATGTCCAAGGGAAGCACTTTAACCTGAAAACCTTGCAAAAAGATGAAATAGGCTGAAATAGTTTAACATTTCCAATTAATACAATATGACTAAATGATTTCATGCATGTATATATGTATATTTCTATTTGATATGTGATCTTCATGCACAATACCTTTGGAATTTCTCAAAAAATATTCTTTACAAATTGTTGATATAAGATCTCAAGTAAGTAAATGAAAACCTGCTAATCAATAATCCAATAGTCTAATTCAAATACTCTGATTACCAGAAATATACTTACCAATCAAAACCAAATAGAAACTATTAAACTTCAAAGACGTGATTATATAAATAGTGTTTACTATGTGGCAGATATTGTTCTACATAAGCACATTATCAAAAAGATCTCATTTAATCCTCAGAACAAGACTAGTGAGTAGATACTATTATAATCTCGTTACAGTTGAAGAACCTAAGGCACAAAGATGTCTAAGTTGCTTAAAAATCTCACAGCCAGTAAATGATTAAAGTTGTATAAGAATTCTGAAAGCTCAGCTTCAGAACATACATACTTTTAACCGCTTCTAAAACACTATTAATGAGGACCTGATGCCTTTAAAAGACATAGCCTTATTTCATTTTCATAAAGTTATTAAGTTGAATAGACATAAAACTGATACAAAAGAAAATGTGTGAGAACACGTTTTTCATAAAGTGTTTATTACATATAAAGAAAGACACAAAGAAAAGTGTCAATGATTTAATATAAAATAAGGTACATTCAGTGATCTTCAAAAAAAAAAAATCCTCCTTCAGCAATCTCAAATATTTACTGATTTAAACAAGAGGTTATAGAAACAATAGCAGTATACTCTATTCATAAACTGCCTCAAATCCCAGAAGCCAATGGTCTATAAACAGTGAGCTACTGTATAAATTAACAACATAACACAGCATCATAACCAATGCTTTAGAATCAGCACAGTCAAAAGGCATGCATTAGAGATGTAAATGAAGACAGGGTAAATTTAATTTCTTCCAAAATCTCAGATAAATATATGTAAAAGCATTACTGCTTACAACAGACGTATTTTGCCTAGCAACTGAAATACTGTATTTCCAGCTAACCAACTACAATTCTCTAACAAATGGGAAGTAATATTAGACCAACCTTGTTAGCACCAGAACTCTCTTGGGCTGCAAATCTGCAAAAGATTCTCCAAGAGACAAAAGCCTCTCTCACTCAACAAGTCATTCAAATGCACTCTCAGAGTGTTGGCTACTTTAGTTTTGCTTCCATATTTGATTCCATCTAAATATCTAATATCTTAATTAGGCAAGTTTTCAGACTCAAATATGAATTATTAAACTTCTAGATGAGGTATGGCCTTTTCTTCTACTTTCTGGCCAATTTTCCTTAGCAATTTCTAGTAAAATAGCAGAAAGACAAGTAGAAGGATCAAAATTTAAAGTTACCCAAGTGTGATAATAAACACATTATTCTCTGCCGGAAATGCCCTTTTCCTGTCCTTGCCTATCTCAGTCTTTTTTTCGGACCTGCCCTATTAAACACCCCCTGATTCCGGTACCTTCCTGGAATTGAATTTAAATAGGCCACTCTTCTTGGAAATTGATGTTTTGGTTTGTGAGCTCCCCAGGTTTGGACAGTTAGCCAGATTCTGGGCCAGACAAAGCAAAGAGCAGAATTACTCTTTGGAAGCTGAACTCACAGAGCACCAAGAATGATGTGGGCACCTGACAGAATGACCATTCATTCACCGCCTCCACTACTATCCCTACCCAGTTCCTTGGTGATAAAATATTTCTGAGCACCTTCGGAACATGCTCCCATATCTGAGACACAGAGAGCTCCCATATCTGTAGTTACCTAAGAAGGCTGGCCTCCACAGTGTGAGCACATTCCTGGAGTCCAACGGTCCCACTGTTTTTTTTGTTTTGTTTTGTTTTGTCGTTTTGTTTTTGTCTTTGTCTTTGACCTCCACAGATGCTCTGGATCTTAAGAACAAGGAAGCAGAAATCAAAGCCGTCTTCTACACAGTGGCAAGCACAATTCTCTAATTCTAAGCAAAGGTAGCCTAGGGATAGCTGAGTAATAAATACAAATAAATAGGGCTAGAGCAATGTATTCATTCACTCACTCTTCTATTATTTTAACCATCTGCTCACTTGCCACCATGAAATAGTGCAAACATACCTGGCCTTGAAGCTGTATATAGTTGAGCTCAAATCTGACACTATAATTACTAAGTGAATGGCATTGTGCAAGTTATTTACTTGTAAGCTTCAGTTTCTCCTTCTATACAAGAGAAACTATAATAGACCTGTTCAGGATGGTTCTGAAGGTGAGAAAAAGTTTTGCCTTCTATGTCCCAGTGACTCTGCCAAAAGTGGTGATATAGTGGACATGATCCCTGACGTTAGAGTGTTTGCAAAATGTCTGGGTGACTTTCATAAGCACATGGTCTGGGTTCAATAAATGGCTGTTGACGCTGCTACTATTTTTGATATATATTAGTATTATTCTTGGCCCAGCCACATGCTGACAATACTGAGCTTAGAGCTAAGCACCTCTCTCCAATAGGAATATATAATTCCATTTCTCTCTACAATGTGTCTTGAAATAAAGAAGTTTAAAGAGGGATATAATTATGAGAGAAGAAAGGGAGGTAACTACTGAGCAGACCCACTAGGACCCTACAAACATAGATACAACTTCACTGTGAAAAGCACCTTGGCTTTATATTAAAGATGCACAAGTTTCCCATTATGAGTCCTTATCTGGGCCTGGAGAAATTTTTATCAACATAAGGGCTGACCAGAGAAAGGCTCTCTAACATTGCTTAAAAACCCTACCCTGTTAGGTCTGGTTACTCTTTATGCTTCTGTGACCTATCTTACTTTACCTCCACTATAAGATCTAGGATACAACTACTGCCTCATTTTTAAGTATTGATGTCTTAGTTCAGGTAACTAACTGAGCTTTCCTAGGAAAGAGAACAAGGGAGCTATTCTGGGAAGAGAATATATAGCTATTCTGGTATACTCTTCCTGGTCCAAAACAAGCACATATTTGCCTTTGGGGACCCAAAGGGGAAAGTGGAAAGTGATATTGTTGTTGGGGACTAACCAAACAGGCCCCAAAGCAGTTACTAAAATTATCAGTGGAGAAAAAAAAGTTCACAATAATCAAATATACATTGCAAAAGCTGTGACGCTGACTATACCAGATATTCCTGTTTTATTCACATACATGAGTAGGTACCACACAGATATGGGAGAAACTAGTCATTACAAATTAACCAAATGAGGAAAGCACATTTGTGAGAGGTATTTCTATATATACCAATATTTTATGGAGAGTTAGAAGTTCCTTTAACACCCAATCAACTGATATTTATTGAATACACACCATATGTCAGTAACTGTCAAAGTCCAGTAGGAGAAAGTCCATCTGATTTGGAAATTAGAGATGTCTGGTGGCACAGACAAAATAATTTCAGCAGAGAGAATACAGTACAATTCAGAATGAAAGTGGGTTAGAGATGGCAAATAAAGACAAAGAAGAGATAAACGAACCTCTTGTTGGTTATTTTAGGTTTTAATGTGATACAGCAACATTTACCCTTTTAACCAATTTCTAAATGTACAATTTAGTGACATGAAGTATAAATGTAACCTCTGAAGAGATTCAGGAGAATGAAAAAAGTAGAGATACAATCAGAGACAGAGACAGACAGAGAAACCATGGGATGTTAAGCCTCAAGAGATGTGTGTGTGTGTGTGTTCCCGAGAGTGCAAGAATGCATGTGCGTGCATGCGTGCACACACACACGCGCGCGCGCACACACACACACACACACACACACACACACATATGTGGGCACCCGGGCACACATGTTCATTTTAATTTTTTTTAATGTTTATTTATTTTTGAGTAGAGAGACAGAGCATGAGTGGGGGGAGAGCAGAAAGAGGGAGACACAGAATCCGCAACAGTCTCCAGGCTCTAAGCTGTCAGCACAGAGCCCGATGCAGGGCTTGAACCCACAAACTGTGAGATCATGACCTGAGCCGAAGTCAGATGCTCAACCGACTGAGCCACTCAGGCACCCCCACACATGCTCATTTTAAAGCTGAGCCTTCTTGGAGAAGGAAGGAAGGAAGCAAACTAAGAGGAATTAACCTTGTATAGGAGAAGTCCTGCAGGTTTTTAACACATCATGTCTCTGAGAGAAAAAATACAATTTTTTATGCAGGACTTTATATTATAAAGTGCACGGAGTAAATTAAACTGAAACACTCCCATTTTGAAGAACAGAATTCCATAAATGGAATGAAAAAATGTACATGAAAATTAGAGCTACCTATCTACTCAAACACAGTGCAAAATGCCATTTGCGGTAGAGTGTTTTTGTCTTAGTGTTTGTATGAAACAGCGCTCACAGAAAAGCTTTTGTATTGGATTGCCCTAAAAATATATTCCTTTTGGTATAGGAATTTTCATCTTATATTAATATCTTCACTGTCACTTGTAAAAAACTACCTAACTTAGAGTGGAATCTTCATGTGTTATGAAAATCAAAATTCACTTGATTAAGAAGCACTGTAATTTGTCACAAAAAGGATAAGATGTTTTAAGTAGAGATTTAAAAAAAAGAACCACCCTACCGCACAGATTCAAAAGACATATTGGGGCCTAAATAAAATACAGGGAAATAAAAATGAAGCAGTCCATTTATCATATAAAACTAGGTTCATCACTTCCCAAGAATAGGATACAGATAGGGAAAATAGTAACTGTTCAGTGAAGAAACCCTACAAACACTACATTAGCCAAGGATCAAGATTACTACCACCAGGAGTAAGTCATATTGATGCCATGTATCTCCAGACACGAGGTGACCAGGAAAAAACTTCACCTCTCTGATATTCTTCCCCAACCCTCGTCACTCAGAGCTAATGACGATAAAAAAATATGTATCAGACCAAACTAAGTTAAGGAATACTCTAAAAAATAACTAACCACTACCCCTAAAAGATGTCAAGGTCATGCAAAAGACAAGGAGAGACTAAAAAAAATGTCACAAATGAGAGGAGACTAAGAAGACATAATGATTGCAGGCAATGGGGTAACCTAGATTGAAGGAATGGCAGGAAAAAAAAAAAAAAGGACTCAGTGGAAAAACACTGAATTCCGAATAAATTCTGGAGTTTAGTTACTATCAGTGTGCTAGTTAATACTAATTTCCTAGTTTTGACCAGCACTTATACCATGGCTAACCTTAAGGGACATCAGTAAGGGTTTAAGGAAACTGTCCACTCTCTTCACAACTTTTCTACAAATATAAAATTACTCCAAAAAAAATGAAGTTTATTTAAAATTAAACTTCCTGTTTTTAATGATACAAAAACCCCAATGTCTTTTTCCAAATTACCTCAGATCGCAGTTAAACTACTGGCAAGACAGAAGCAATCAGTCCCCAGTTAAATTATGAGAACAAAATAAAAAGTTAATTTTGAAGTTATAAAAATCTTGGATCAAAATTAGCAACATGAGATATACTGTCTACATTGTGAAAACAATTCAGTTTACAGTTTCTGTCCTTCTGCTCTTGAGCTATTTTTGCCATTTTATTGGAATTAGTTTTAAATATCCTTCTGAAAATATCATTTTTTATTAACTGCCTCTCTTCTTATGCATGCAGATTTTATACAAACTTGAGCCAAACTGCTATGCTGAATTTTCTCTTTACAATGTGAAGGCACCTTGAACAAGGGCTCTACTATGAAAAACAAGTAGGCAATATTCAAAAACATAAAAACGATCACTTGATTCACCAAATGATACCATTCATTTAATACTTCCACTCAGTTCTAAAACATGTATTTCCTTTTTCAACAGCCTTATTGAAGTATAATTCATATACCATAAAATTCACCCATTTAAAATGCACAATTCAGTGGGTTTTGGTCTATTACCAGAGTTGTGCAACCATTACCATGATCTAATTTTAGATCATTTTTGTCATCCAAAACAGAAACCTCATATCCCTTAGCTGCCACTGTTCATGCCCCACCCTACCCTCAGCCCTGGCAACCATTAATCCACTTTCTATGTCTATAAATCTGCCTATTCTAGGCATTCCTTGAAAAGGAAATCAAACGACATGTGGCCCTTTGTGACTGGCTTCTTTCAGCTGCCATAATTCTTTCAAAAGTCATCCATCTTGCAGCATATATCACCACTTCCTTTTTTTTATTGCTGAATAATACTCCGTCGAGTGAATATACCACATTTTATTTATCACTTGATGGACATTTGGGTTATTTCCAATTTGGGGCTATTATGAATAATGCTTCTGTGAACATGCATTTGTGAACAAGTTTTTGTGTGGACATATACTTTCATTGCTGTCAATAGTATACCTGGAAGTGGATTTACTGCACCAAATATTAAGTCTACATTGAACCTTTGGAAGAAGTGCTGAGCTGTTTTCCAAAGTGGCTACACTATTTTACATTCCCATCAGCAATATATGAGGTTTCCAATTTCTCAACCTTCTCACCAACACTTCTCTCACTGTCTGTCATAAAACATGCATATTAATACTTATAATTTCTCTTGGTCATTTTACTCCCCATTAAAATTGTTCACTGTGTTTTACCCTCCTTCCCATGGACCTTCCTGTGTTGTCAAACAACTCTACCAAACACATTTTAAATGAAACAAAATATACTAAATCCATAATCCATCTTTAATCCTATTATTTTCTAAGTGTTTTACTTCATTCCCCTCTGACCTAATCATTATCCTTTTTTTCTTAATAATCACTTTAATATGACTTTTCAAAATACAAATTCCCACTGAAGTAATTCTTAGCAAAGCAACTAATGTGACATGCATGTATATGGATAATAGGAGCAAAATTAGTAATTGAGCCATGTTCATAGACTTCTCTCTTTCTCCAATAGAAGATAATTGTCTTAAGTGAGTTTCTTACTTCTGCCCATGACCCACTCATGATAAAATCAAGTGGATGGGTCATAACCGAAATTTTTAAATAGGCAGGGTGAAGGGGATAGAGAGCAGGGTAAGGGTGCAGCAGAATGGACTGGAATAACATAGAAGTGTTAAAGCCACTGCACTATTTTCCAACACTTTTCACTTATTATATGCAGTCAACAAAGTTTGCAAGTCACTGCTGAAATCACAAATTTGATTTTCCCTTACCTCTTTCCTAAATATAAGGAATTTTCTCCCAAACTGAAAGAACAAAAACAGAAAAGAGGGAATATTTTTAAAAGGCAGGTTGTGACAAGGAATTTGGGGGATTTGGAGAAAAGAGCTGTAAGAGAAAAGGGAAAGTGAATAAATTCTATGGGCTGTATCTTTAGGTTCTTTCAATGTCTGTTGAAGATCAGAGCAAGTTAAGCAAGTTAAGAGTAGAATGTATTGTTAATGATCCTGGGCCATATACTTTGTTTTATGCCATGCTGTTCGGATACTAAGGAATGGGTGTCTAAGTTATCAAGGGCCACATAATATGTGCATATTATAAAAATATGCTCACTTATATAAACAAGCATTTATTATGGTTGGAAAAGATGACTTACTAGCTCTCTGTGGGAAAAGAATTGGTCTTTTTCAAAGATGACAGTAGCTTATAGTTAAGAGCATAAACTTTAGAGTCAAGCAGACTTTAGTTAATCTCAACTTTACTTCTAACTATACATGGTACACTAGGAAAATTCTTAAATCTCTATAATACTTAAATTTATTCTGGAAGCACATTAGGCTGTTATAAAAATTAAAATTAATTAATTATAAGGCATATTTTTAAAATTAGGTACAATATCATAGGACCAAATAAGGTACAATATCATAGGACCAAGAACATAGTAAGTAATCAATAAATTGAAGTTACTTTTATTTAAATAATTGTATCACTCTTAAAAATATTTTAAAGCAGATAATCCAAAGACATAGTCAACTTTAATCAAGAGAAAATAATTGGATACAAAAGAAAATATCACTGGTGTAAGCTGTCAGACAAGGACCAGGAGCATTCAGTAAGTTCATTATTACTGCCAGTTCACATAACTATGTTCATTATAATTTTTTAAATTGAGAGGTGACAAATAAAAGAAGCCACATCATTCCTTGTGTTCCAATTTCCAATAATTAAAGGTAATTTAAGCTGTGATCAACTATGTAACAGTCCACTAACAGCACAGAAAAACTCCCAAATGTGTACCAGCCAGGTAAAATTATTTGGCAGCAAAACATATACAGGACTAGGATACTGAAAGTCAATTAAAACTTATGCATTTTTATAACACTGATTAAACTATACCACACCTTTGAAAGGTAAGTAGACTGTCATAAACACCATTTGTTAAATGCGGGAAAATTGGGGGAAATGGAGATCAAAAGATTTGATCAAGCATGTCTAGGAAATCAACAGCAAAACCAAAACTTCAAACAACTACTCTGAATTCACGGTCCTGTTTTAACTTGGCTAGATCCTTTATAATAAGCTCATCTAGAAAATGTCACTGACCAAGGTCCTCTAATGCTTGTTCACACAAGGGAATTATATAATGTGAGAAAGATTCCACAGTGACCCACAATCATCCCCCAGAGCTCCCACCAAGGGTATAATTTCTGAGACATCTCTAAATTATGTAGTAAGTTGCACAGTCTAGTGGTATTTGATTGTAAATAATTCACAGATATTATGACCAAAAGTAAATCTGCAACAAAAATAGTATCTAGCCTGTTGTCTAGTACGTGTCAGAGTGTGTCTACTGGATCCAAGAAAACAGGCACAAGATCTACTGCCTTAAGTAACAACTATTTTATTCCATCCCCTAATAAACTCGTACCCAAATTCTAAAACAATGATTATTCCTTTAATTTTCAGGGGAAAAAACCCACAAATATCCATTGCTTATGTACAAAGCTTTGTACTAAATATTAGAGCCCCATGCATTTAAAAAGAGATATAGGCATAAAGGTGCTATTGGTTCATAATAATACTTATGGAAGAAAATAAATAGGAAGGATAAAGAAAAAAACAAATTAAAGTTAATTAGATACCACCAGAGAATGTTAAGGTACTAAATTATTTCTCATCGAATTAATGATTGAAGAGGAAAATTAAAATCTATGCTGCTGATCTTGTTTAAATTCTATTTCACAGTAACCACGATGCAAATTCTATATAAAGGAATTTTACCTAATAAATGCAAACAGAATAGAAGAATTAGACTGCCAACATTTTAAAATATCTAATTAACTGATTCACACAATGCTCTTCAGTGAATGGTAAAACCATTAGATGCAAAATTGATAGGAAAGTTTATAAGGAAGGTATCAGGTTGTCACCTGTCACCATCCAAACCCAATTTAAGCATCATTAAAGGTGCAGCAACCACACATTGTTTACCACCTATATGATGAACTGTGAAATACACAGCACTAGTTATAAATATAATTGCAAAAAAGATACATAAGTCTAATTAAGCTTTTCTATCTAATATCTAGTTACAAGGGAACATGAAGAATAGAGGAATAAGTTAAGTACCTAGACAAAGGAGCAGTCAGAAATCTAAACTCCAAAATATGGGACTTTCTATAGGATGACCGATGGCTTCTACAAAACAACAGAATGGGAGAAAGAGAAGAAGAATGAAATGAAGAGAGAGATGAAGAGGAAGAAGGGAAGAAACGATGGAAGGAAGGAGAGAAAATGAGGGATGATGGAAAGAAATTGGTCTTTAGATTAAAAGAACCCAAAAGACTTACAACAGACAAAGGACATAACCCAATACAAAGAATGGATCTTGTTTGAAACCTGATTTGAAGAAATTAACTGCTTAAAATACACACATTTTTTAAGATAAATAAATGTGATTTTGCTGTGAACAGAGCATGACTTTTATGTCTTGCTCATTTTATCTGAAGTGACAACTCAATTGTATTTAATGGTCTTAATAATGGTAAACTGGTAGTTCCAAGTGCTACACAACTCTAAGCTAACTCCAGTAGATACAGATGGGAAGCTCCAAGAGTGAGGGACCACGTTTATTGTATTTACTGCTGTAATCCTCAATGCCTACCATAGCGTCCACACACTGAGCAGTCAGTGTTAACCCAAGTACTGTAACTAGGATAGTGTAAGAGGACACCTGAGAAGATTGCTGAGAGTTTTAACAAATCAACAATAAGAAATACTTGAAAGCTTTCAAGAATGTGCAAATTGCTTAAAGTAACTGGAGTTTCACCACACATATGGCAGAAGAATGAGAGGTGTTGCTGAAGTCCTAAGATGGAAGCAAATCATAATTATACTCTACATGCTATGAACTTTGTATTTTACCCTACTGGCAGAGACCAGTCATCAAAAGGGTATGACTATACATAAATTAGAAAGAAGTTTTAGTAACCTTCTCTAGAATACTGTTTTCCAACATCTGCACTGCTGACATTTTGGCCAGGTGATTCCTCATTTTGGGGCGCTGTCTTGTGCATTGTGGGGTGTTCGGCAACATCCATAGCCTCTCTCAACTAGATGCCAGGAGCAGATCCCCAGGTGTGACAACAAAATAGGTCTTGTGACATTGCCCAATCTCACCTGGTGGGCAAAATTTTCCCCAGTTGAGAAGCACCACACTAGAAGCTTCATTAATCAGAAGCTGACTCAAGTCCAGACAACAGATCAGAATGCTACCACAAAAGAGGAAGCACTAAGTGCCAGAATTAATGCAGTAGCATGGGAAATGAAGGAGAGGAGGGACAGATTTGAGTAACATTTGAGAAGTAAACATAACTTGGCCAATCATGGGCAATCAATGAGGATGAACAACGGATCAAAGATAATCTCCAGCTGTCTTGATTGAGCAACTGGACGGTGAGGCTTATCAATCAAACACAGACCATAGAGGAGAGTGGGCTCATTTACTCATTCATCCAATACCCACTTAACCACTCTCTAGATGCTTATGTGGTGAACAAGAAAACCAATTTCCTTCTCTTGTTGAACTTAGAAGCTAACTGAGGCAGCAGGTGAACAGATGCAGGAATAAGGTAACTTCTGAGAGTGGATTTGTAACTGCTATGAAGGGCTGAAGCTTGTGGAAATGTTTAAGGAAGCTAGAGACCTAGTTTATTAGCCTCATTTGGTGATTTTATCACGCAGCCTTGGAATTGGAAGATGTGAAATTTGATACCACTTCTGCTTTTAATTGGTTGTGTTATTTGGCCTAAGTCTCAGTGTCCCCAAACAAGGCAGGACAATAATACATAAAAACAATTATTTAAGATGATTATTATGAGTTGTAAAGAGGAAGTAACATACTTGTACTTCTGGGTCCCTATGTGTGCCCATGTATGTAGGTGTACATATAAGTTAGTGCATTGTCCAGTATGTGTAAAGTCTCGGTAATAACAATAATAATAATAATTACTATTATTATTATTATTGAGTAGTATGGGGGGAGGCTGACAGATAGTATCTAAAAGCCTTTCCCAAAGCCATTAAGCACTTAGGTTTTTCATGCTTCAGGTCTTCCTTCAACAAGTTTTCATCATGTGCCCACTCTGTGGTTGATACTGTTCTAGAAGCCAGGGACCCCACAGTGAACAAGACAGACCAGGTTCCAGGCTTCGGAACCAAAAGCTGTTACTGGCAGCTTCATCCTCCTCAGCAGCTGGGTCTTTTCACTTCACAGCCTGTCTGGGCGGCTCCTTGATGTAAAATCACCAAAGTTCCCAGCATGACCTCATAGTGGTCCATTTCAAGGGCAATATATAATAGCTAAAAAGCTACATCAGGGTCTGGGGGTAAAAAGAAAATTAGACAGCTGTTTCATCCTCACCATGCTGCAATGACACTAAGTTTTGAGTTGTTTGAGAGAAAAATGGCTTGGCTCTATCACAAGTAATTCTAGTCAATAATGGCAGCCAAGCTGGAATCTTGTTAAAACTGCATCCTGGGGCCAGTTGTGCTCTAAATAATGACAGTTACATCTTCTAAGTGGGAGCAATGGGAAGAACAGTTGAGAGCAGAGAACAGAATAATGGTGCAGACATTTGGGAACAATGGGTTCCAGGAAATGGACGGTTACTAGCTGCCATCCCAGAGCCCCTTGGGAGTGATTCCACTGTCAGGATCTGCCACGTCAGTACTTCCCAACCTTGTCATACATTAGAGTCACCTGGACAAGGGTTAAAAGTAGTCAGGCATAGGGGCGCCTGGGTGGCTCGAGCAGTTCAGCTTCCAACTTCAGCTCAAGTTATCGTCTCACAGTTGTGGGTTTGAGCCCCACATCCGGCTCTGTGCTGACAGCTCAGTCTGGAGCCTGCTTAGAGTTCTGTGTCTCCCTCTCTGTCTGCCCCTCCCCAACTCAAGCCCTGTCTCTGTCTCTAAAAAATATATAAGTGTTAAAGAAAAAAAAAGTAGCCAGGCCTAGGGGCACATGGATGGTTCAGTTGGTTGAGCATCTGACTTCGGTTCAGGTCATGATCTCACAGTTCGTGGGTTTGAGCCCTGCACAGAGCTCTATGCTGACAGCTCAGAGCCTGGAACCTGTTTCAATTCTGTGTCTCCCTTTCTCTCTGCCCCTCCCTCACTCTTCCTCCTTTCCCTTCCCTGCTCATGCTCTCTCTTGTTCTCAAAAATTAATAAAACAGAAAAAAAAATTTTTTTAATAAAATAAAATTTAAAAAAGCAACCAGGCCTAACCCCTCAAAGATTCTGATTTAAATAGACTGGGTGAGGGGCACCTGGGTGGCTCAGTCAGTTGAGCATCTGACTTTTATCTCAGGTCACAGTCTCACAGTTCATGAGTTCAAGCCCCATGTCAGGCTCTGTACTGACAGCTCAGAACCTGGAGCCTTGTGCTCTCTCTCTCACTCTCAAAAATAAATAAAAACATTTTAAAAATTAATATAAATAAATAAATAAATAAATAAATAAATAAAGGACTGGGTGAGGTCTGGGGATTAGAACTTTTATGAAGTTCCCCAGTTGATTCTGAAGTTTTTGTGAACCATGGGTCAGAATAAATACTGATCAAGGTATAATTTAAACTGAAATGTTTGCAACAAGGGCAAGATATAAGAAACTCAATTTTATCCAATCCTCCCTGAGTCTTCTTCAAATTGGAGTCTCGACCTAAAAGTACTGATGACTGAACAACCCAAATCAGTAACAAAAATTCAGAGTAAACTAATAACTATTTTTAAAAAGCTGCCTTATTTTTTGGTATATGTTACAAATAATCTAAATATAAGTAAACTATAATAAATAAATATAATTAACATAAATAAGAAAAGGAAATCCATTTTTTTAAACTTCCTGAAAATAACCTTATCCTTCAAAATTTAATTTCTTTTCTTGATCTCTATCATCCCTTTACCACACTGGTAAACTGGATGCCAGGTTCTAAATTATCTTTTTAAGTTTATTGATTTTGAGATAGAGACACAGAAAGCAAAAGGGAGAGGAGCAGAGAGAGAGTGAGGGAGGGAGGGAGGGAGGGAGGGAGATTGAGAGAGAGAGAGAGAGAGAGAGAGAGAGACAGAATCCCAAGCAGGCTCCATGCTGTCAGCACAGAGACCAAAGTAGGGCATGAACTGTGAGATCATGACCTGAGCCGAAATCAAGATTTGGACGCTTAACCAACTGAGCCACCCAGGCACCCCAATGCCAGCTTCTAATTTAGTATAGAATAGGTGCTCTGTATTATAGGATAATGTTACCAAAAGCAGTCAATTAAAATATATAAATAAATTTATATTTTAATTAGTGATTAAAAATATTGGGGGGGTGGAATAAGGAAAATAAGTCCTATATTTTTAATTGACCAAAAATAAATCAGATATAAATTTCAGAGACATTATTTTTCTGAAAAAAATGCGTGAAAACATTTATAAAGCATTGTTCATTTCTGATTCACTCGAAAAAAACGATCATTTCCATTCCCAAGAATTCACACTGAATTTGCATTAGATTTCAGCAAGTAACTGCCCACTGTAGAATTTGACACCAGGTATAGGGAAAGATGGCATCATTAAGCATAAGAGATGTTTGAATGGAGACTACTTTTTAAGATAATAATCAGTAAAGAGCTTAATAGTATACCAATTTTTGCTCTCGACCCAACTTTATATATGGATATCAAGCACTCTCTGTGTATTCGGATCATAAAGAAAAATAAGCTGATTAGTCACTGAATCCACAGATGACCAAATTAATGTTACTCCAAAGACCACATTAAAGATGATCTCACATGCAAAATGGCCACCAACCCTAAAATCAATTGATCTCGAGGTCCAGTATTATTTTGAAATCAATTATTGACCTTAAAATAAAATAGAACATACAGGAGATACAAAGGCTTTTGTTTTACCTAGAAACCTAACATTCTACAGTCCCAGTTGGTGCCAAGTAGTATTAAATGATAATTGTGTGACACTGTGATGCTTTACATAGTGTCGTGCAGTTTATATAAAAATAAAATCTTATTACCTGACTTTACAGACAGCGGAAATAGAGGCTCAGGAGTGCTAAGTAACTCATCTAAGGATGTTTGGTTAGGAAAAGGTAGAGATGAAATTCAAAGCCAGATTTTCAAGGCTCCAAATAGAAAAGTTTTAGTTTTCTAAACAGTGCCACTGTGCCTTTTAAAGAATATCCCTAAGCATTTTTCTTTTTCTTTTAGCAAAAGGCCAAAGAAGTAGCTTTACTTATTTTATGGGATGGAAACACTTCTAATTATGGGACCAGAAAGACAACTTTATTTTCTTTTATTTTCTAAGGGGGAAAAGTGGGCAGATTTGTCATAAAAATGACAGAATCTGCTAAGAAACACCATTTTTAAGCAATTTCATCATGCTTCAGTCACAGCTGTCCATGAAAATTAATATGAGGAGCAAACTCTTCAGAAGCACTCAAAAATATTTCATTATAAAATCCCTATTTTAGCTTCTTTCTTAAGTTTACCTAGTCAGAATCTTACAATTTTTCAGGTCACCCCCCAAACTCCTTGAAACATGTTAGTGACCTTTACACATTAACCACAGTAGAAACCATCATCTACCAATTTAAATTAACCTAGGCCTGGCACAAAGTAGGTGCTTCTATATCTTTCTTAAATCAAGTTATTTCTCATTACATGCCTTTGTGTCTGAGATGTAAGTTCACATTTGTGTGAACGTTTAACCAGTCTTGAAACTAGAAACTCCTAAGGGCAGCACTGCACATTTTTCTGTTAATATTTACATCCTCAGCACAGAATATGCTACTTGGCACACAGCTGGTCCTCAGTCCTGTTATCAAAGATTACTGAATCGGAGTGCCTGGGTGGCTCAGTAGGTTAAGCATCCAACTTTGGCTCAGGTCATGATCTCACAGATCCTGAGTACGAGCCCTGAATTGGGCTATGTGCTGACAGCTCAGAGACTGGATCCTGCTTCAGATTCTGTGTATCCCTCTCTCTCTGCCCCTCCCCTGCTCGCACTCTCTCTGTCTCTCAATAAACATTATTTTTTTTAAAAAAAAGGACTACTGAATATATAGTCCTTAAAGTAGTGGAACAGCTTCAGGCTAAAGCAAGCACCCTAAGCCTTTGCTGTCATGTTGTTTGCTGAAAAATGAGTACATCAGTGGCAACCTTACCACAACCTAATGTGGCAGATAAAGAACTCTGATAGTCTATATTTTACTAGCATCTTTTTAAAAACTTAGAGAAATAATATAAGTTGATCAAAAATACTTGGCAAGGATGTATGCTGTAATGCCATCTCATAGGGATTAAATGAATCAGAGGAGGATCTGATTAAATAAGGGAGACATATCTAATCTTGGCAGTTCCTAAAATATGAATCAGATCAGAAACTTGAGACCATAAGGAGCAGACAAACCAGCCTCCTGGGCATATCTCAGTCCTGACTAGCATCCAATTCCTTTCTTCAGCTTGGCAGATTGTGTTTTTCAAAGATAGTGGTAACAGTATCTTCCCGCCAGCATGCTTTCCCTGCAATGTGACCTATTCACTCTTAAACCAACAGGTGAAGTCTACTTCCCCTTCCCTTCAATCTGAGCTGGCCTTAGTGATTTTTCTGACTAACAGAATATGGCAGAAGTGAAGTTCTCAAACTTACAAAACCAGACAAAAAGTCCTGCAGCTTCTACCTGGGCTTCTTGGAACTACCCAGCTGAGCCCAGTCAACTCACAGAACCCTGAGAGCTGATTAATAAAAGGTTATTTGTTAATATGGTTGGGAAAGATTTATGACACAGCAATAGGTAACAGGTAAAACACATGCGACCCCTACAATATGCAGGTACTGTGCTAGCTTATACTATGTGCTACAAAACTACTTGGGGCAAGGATGGAATTCAGAGCTACCACAACTATTAACTAAAAGTGTCTGATGGCCCATGTAACCATGATCCTCTTATTCTGGCATCTTGCAACCTACCAGATGTGTTGCTTATTTCCATGTGGCTCTTCTATAACTTATCTGGACCCTTTGGCTGGAATGCTCAGCTCCTCCCACTCCCTTCATTCAGCTGACCACTACTTAGTGTCAGACTTCTTACATGATCATAACATCCTGTCATTCTCCACTACAGCATTCATCACACTTCTAATTAACGAATTATCTATGTGATTATCAGCTTACTAATTTATCCCAATAAACAATGAATTCATTGAGAAATGAGACCATGCACTTCTTATCACAGTATCTTCAGGATGCTGTAATATGGCACAGTACTCTGCACATAGTTAAGATTTTTTTTTTCTTCCAAATGAAGATAGGAGAAGTCACAGATACAGGTCATTGGGAGAAAGATGCCTTCTCTTAAATCCAAACCTTCCTAACTTTGTTTCTCTCAAAGATGACTAGTATGCTTTCCAAAGAGCTTTGACAGTTCTAATGAGGGCTGGCTGGCTCTGGTAGGTAAGTCTTTATGCAGTGAAGTATGGCTTGGTGCAACAGATCTGTAATACAATAGCCAACATCATCAACTTCCTCCCCGCAAGCTGCCTAAAGGCCTCAGATGTCCAACTCAGCTACCACCTTACTCTAAAGGACAAGTGTGCAGTCTCTGGAATCAGAGGAAATCCGAGAGCTCTACAGTCACATTATAGTTGTAGAAATTCCTAGTTCTGCCTTGTCAGATCAGGCAATTTATTTCTCCAAGCCTCTTTTTCCAACACATAAAAACTAGAGATAATATATTTTCATGAAGTTATGAAAACTAAATAAAATAATTTATGGACAATTCTTGATGGACAATTCCTGACAATTCAGCACATGCAGTACTGAATGAAGTTATTTCCCTCTCTTTCGGAAAGCATAACCACTATTCTAAGTGTTTCCTAATGGATATCGCACTGCAATCCACCGTGAAAATTCAAGGAAAAATGTACATCAGCCTCTCTTAAGATTACAGACAACTTCTCACTGAATTTTTATCTGTTTTACTATAGGTCACCATTAAAAACCTAAAGGAAACACTCGTACGGTCATATGTTTAAGATGCAGGTAGGTGAGGTAACACCAGGCTAGCTGGAGGCTCCCTTCGGTAGTATTCTCAAGACACATCAGTTTTTGCCCATGCATTTTCAAGCTGAACCCAGGATTACTCTTCACGTTTGAAATCACAATTTAGAGAAGCAGCTTAAATTCGAGAAGAAAGAAATAATACTTCACACTTCACACTGACTCCAAACTGGAGGAAAAAGAACGACAGCCTCATCATCAATGTCTCAGCATCTGGAATTCACACATACCCCAAGAAGCTAAGTCATCCTCATCTTCCTTCCTTCCTTCTACTAGTTGGCACAACCATATGAGAAAAATGCTAATGACGCAGATACAGGAGGTGCCAGGAAGGAAACGCACGTAACTTTGATTTGAGTATTACCCAACCTCTACAAGCTCATCAAAATGTTTCTCTACACTCACAGCCCTTGTCACGCAGTATCTACTATTTTTTGACTACTTACCTAAGTCAACCTAAAGCTTAAGAAAAGGATAGATTTGAAAAATTTTAAATGTCAGACATTTAAAATGGAGTAAGAACAGTTAAAATACACATTTCTGAGATAAGAAACCATTTAAAAGAAGTGCAATCAGACAACACAAAGAAATAAAAGGCATCCAAATCGGCCAGGAGGAGGTCAAACTTTCACTCTTCGCAGGTGACATGATACTCTGTATGGAAAACCCTAAAGATTCCACCAAAAAACTGCTAGAACTGATTCATGAATTCAGCAAAGTTGCAGCATATAAAATCAATGCACAGAAATCAGTTGCATTCCTATACACCAACAATGAAGCAACAGAAAGAGAACTCAAGGAATCGATCCCATTTACAGTTGCACCAAAAACCATAAAATACCTAGGAATAAATCTAACCAAAGGGGTGAAAAATCTATACACTGAAAACTATAGAAAGCTGATGAAAGAAATTGAAGAACACACAAAGAAATGGAATAAGATTCCATGCTCCTGGATAGGAAGAACAAATATTGTTAAAATGTCAACACTACCCAAAGCACTCTACATATTCAATGCAATCCCTATCAAAGTAACACCAGCATTCTTCACAGAGCTAGAACAAATCATCCTGAAATTTATATGGAACCAGAAAAGACCCCGAATAGCCAAAGCAATCTTGAAAAAGAAAACCAAAGCAGGAGGCATCACATCCCAGACCTCAAGCTATACTACAAAGCTGTAATCATCAAGACAGTATGGTACTGGCACAAAAACAGACACTCAGATCAATGGAATAGAATAGAGAACCCAGAAATGGACCCACAAACGTATGGGCAACTAATCTTTGACAAAGCAGGAAAAAATGTCCAATGGAATAAAGACAGTCTCTTCAGCAAGTAGTGCTGGGAAAACTGGACAGCCACATGCAGAGGAATGAACCTGGACCACTTTCTTACACCACACACAAAAATAAACTCAAAATGGATGAAAGACCTCAATGTAACACAGGAAGCCATCAAAATCCTCGAGGAGAAACCAGGCAAAAACCTCTTTGATCTTGGCCACAGCAACTTCTTACTCAACACATCTCCAGAGGCATGGGAAACAAAAGCAAAAATGAACTACTGGGACCTCATCAAAATAAAAAGCTTCTTTCTGCACAGCGAAGGAAACAATCAGCAAAACTAAAAGGCAACTGACAGAATGGGAGAAGATATTTGCAAATGACATATCAGATAAAGGCTTAGTATCCAAAATCTACAAAGATCTTATCAAACTCAACACCCAAAAAACAAATAATCCAGTGAAGAAATGGGCAAAAGACATGAATAGACACTTCTCCAAATAAGACATCCCGATGGCCAACTGACACATGAAAACATGCTCCACATCACTCATCATCAGGGAAATACAAATCAAAACCACAATGAGATACCACCTTACACATGTCAGAATGGCTAACATTAACAACTCAGGCAACAACAGATATTGGTGAGGATGCAGAGAAAGAGGATCTCTTTTGCACTGCTGGTGGGAATGCAAACTGGTGCAGCCACTCTGGAAAACAGTATGGAGGTTCTCAAAAAACTAAAAATAGAACTACCCTATGACCCAGCAATCGCACTACTAGGCATTTATCCATGGGATACAGGTGTGCTGTTTCGAAGGGACACATGCATCCCCATGTTTATAGCAGCACTATCAACAATAGCCAAAGTATGGAAAGAGCCCAAATTTCCATCAATGGATGAATGGATAAACATGATGTGGTATACACACACACACACACACACACACACACACACACACACACAATGGAGTATTACTCCGCAATCAAAAAGAATGAAATCTTGCCATTTGCAACCACATGGATGGAACTGGAGGGTATTATGCTAAGTGAAATTAGAGAAAGACAAAAATCATATGACTTCACTCATATGAAGACTTTAAGAGACAAAACAGATGAACATAAGGGAAGGGAAACAAAATATAAAAACAGGGAGGGGGACAAAACAAAACAGACTCATAAATACGGAGAACAAACTGAGGGTTGCTGGAGGGGTTGTGGGAGGGGGATGGGCTAAATGGGTAAGGAGCACTAAGGAATCTACTGAAATCATTGCTTTGCTATATACTAATTTGGATGTAAATTAAAAAAAAATAAAGTTAAATAAAAAAATAAAAAAGATAAATAAAAGAAGTGAAGAAAGATACTAGGAAAATGGTACAAAACGGTTCTGCCATTCACGATCAAATGTAGCACTTGGCTAAAATTTTGTGATGGATTTTATAGTACTCTTTGCAGGCAAGTTCATTTGAGAGGCAGATTTTGTTGGCATTGAGTCCTAGGAAGAATGCATTTTGTGAATCCTTACATGTAAGGGGGATGTTGAAAATGAAATTAAAAAATATCTTTTGAATATGGGATGGGAAAACTATCTTTTTAAGGCCATTTCTTATAAAAGTGTTTGATGAAGACTAAAGACATACAGTAAATAATTTCATAAGTTTCAATAATATATTCCTTAGGATATAACCTGATGAAGAGGTGCCTGGGTGGCTCAGTCAGTTAAGCGTCAGACTTTGGCTCAGGTCATGATCTCGCGGTCTGTGAGTTCAAGCCCCATGTCAGACTCTAGTGCTGACAGCCCGGAGCCTGGAGCCTGCTTTGGATTCTGTGTCTCCCTCTCTCTCTGCCCCTCCCTTGCTCATGCTCTGTCTCTCTCTCAAAAATAAGTAAATGTTAAAAAAAATTTTTTTAAAGATATATGATTAAGAGTTTACTTAATATTGTCTGTAGTTACTTTTGACTTGTGATTTCAAGACCCTAGGAATTTCTACTGAGTAAATTCAGAAAAGAACACAAGTAGAAGGGGTTTCTGTGTGTTACTTTTGACAGGGATATTTTTATGTCTATCATGATTACTTTAAAAAGAAAGGCTATTTGAAATGCAAAAAGAAAACAAGTATGAATATTAAGTCAAAAGGTTAATCCTTTAGTAAATTTTATCAAATGTTTGATCACCAAATTGTTCTAACATGTGTTTTTCCTATTTGCCATAACTTGTAAAAGTTTCGCTACAGAATAGCACCAGAACACAGGTATTTGGGATCACTACTTCAGATAATTTTTCTAAAATCAGGGCCAGCTTCATGGATAAGTAGCCTGTGCAATCTCATAAGAGCCTGCATTCAGAAATACTGCCTAAAATACTGTGGGTATCCTGTATTTTCAAAGTAACCTACCTAGCAGTACATTCAGGATTTAGTTTCTAGTGAGTACCCAAAGAACAAACATAATACTATCCATTGGAAAGAGAGTGAAAGCCTTCAGAAACAAGAGAGGGAAGAGGCGAGCAGGCACTTTACCCCAAAACTGTGGCATCTGATTCCACCCAAATGAAAGGTCACTTCACCTCTCAACAAGCTGTCAAGATGCCTTAGGAGAGAAGGCTCAAGTTTTCCTAAAGGAATAAAAGTAGGAATCACTCAAGTGACGAGCCCAGTACAAAGCTGAGCCTACACAGTTCTGTACCAGAGAACTCAAACAAATCTTGAATTGGGCCAGGAAAACATTAACATCCTTTATTATCACCCCCCTAGCACACAATACCACCTCTTGAAAGGCCTGCCAGAACGAATTAGCCCCCAAAATGATATTCAAGTTGTCTTCCCAGCTGCACCGTTGAAAAGAATTATTTAATCTTATTCATGTGAATTTGGACAATTTATACACCAGAAACAATAACCTACACTTGGCACCGTTGA
This sequence comes from Panthera uncia, assembly GCF_023721935.1. Lineage (NCBI taxonomy): Eukaryota > Metazoa > Chordata > Mammalia > Carnivora > Felidae > Panthera > Panthera uncia. The sequence continues at coordinate 98,375,432 of NC_064809.1, read as the reverse complement.
AGTAAAAAATGTTTTTCCTGAAAATAATTAACCAAAGTGTGGTATGGCTTCAGAGCAAATTCAATATGGAATTAAGCCCAGTGGGTTCCACTTATGAGCTATATGACCTCAAGCAAGAAGTCATACTTAATCTCCGTAAACCTCAGGTTTCTCTTCCTATAAAATGGGTATAGAATACCTGTAGTTGTTGAAAGGACAGTTTAATATTATGGCTAAGAGCAGGGACTCGAGTAATCCTGGCCCTACAACTTAATAATTGTGTTACTTTTGTCTTGTTACTTTATCTCTGTGTCTCAGGGTGCCTACTCATCAGTTTTAAGTCCAAAAAACATGGCAGGTAGCTACCCCACAACTCTCACTAGCTCCCCAGTACTGGGTATATGTCCCAATACTATTATTATTCCAAGGCCATAGGGAACGCCATTGGGTAGTTCTGATCCTTCATTCTTAACCCTTCTTCAGATATTGAATAACATACCTATATCTGCTGATCTCAGTTTTCCCATTCTGCAGCACCCAAATTGCAGAATATCCCTTTAAGACACTAACCATGGACAAATTACTTAGCCCCACACATACACATTCTGATGAAATGCGGTGTCCCTGACTTGACCTGGGCTGAGTCAGATGTGTCTGGCATGTGACCTCCTCCTTCACTTCATATAGATCAATAGGCATGGATTAATATTCTTGTGGGGCTGAGATGTTACATTTAAATTATCCCTATCTGTCCCCACGAGAGTATAAAATCCTTGAGGGCAAGGGCAGAGGCCTGTTCATCAGCTTTGTTCCACCAGTCCTCATCATACAGCACACCTACCTCTCATGGTCTATAGATTAAATGAAACCGTTTCTAAAAAATTACTAGTAATGAACTCGGCCCAAAATAGATCCTCAAATTATATCATTCTTTTCTTTTCCACAAAATAAGGCTGGGCTAAGCTTTTAGCCATTTATTTTGTGTTAAATATTTTACTTGATTTTTGCCTTTGAACATTAAGTCATATATGATACGTGAATACTTCAGTTCTGCAATGTGTTGTTGTTGTTTTGTTTGTTTTTCAATTCAAGCCTAAAAATGGTCACTAGAACAATGGTTTCCAAATTCCAAAATGGTTGCTTGATAAGCAGTTGATGGATAAATGAATGCATGAATGATTAAGGGCTTTTCAATATGCTCTATCATCTCCTCCCCCCACCACTGTAAAAATAGTTAAGAATTTAGAGCATACCAGTAGTTCTAAACTCATAAAGACCGAAGCACATACACACAAATGCTTCATTCCAAGTCTTATTCCCACTCCCAAATACAACATTGAGATTTCGCCTTTATGGTGCAATAAGAGAGGAAACTTTTAGTCTGGCAATATACGAAGTGAAAAGTCTCTGTCATTCCCCCATCTTCATTTAAGAGCTCAGCTTAACAAACCTGTCCATTAGATATATTTCACGTAAAGTAAGTTGTTATGACTCTATAAAGTCCTGATAAATTAAAGTCATATAAACATGAATAAGAATCACATAGAGCTATGCAAAAGTATGCTAATACTAATTTGCTTCTCTGTAAAATGAAAATACTACATAATGGAGAGTAGTTCAAAAAATTTTATATAGCATGGATTATCATGTTTTAGTACAGAGATAAATATTTTCTAAAACATACTTTAACCTCAAATGTCTTTTGTCACAAAGCTCCAACTTCATAATACTTAATAACCTGATAAAATATGATAATGGGTAGTTTTCCACAAACAAAAAATTCCTTTTAATGGACATCAGCTAGCCAGAAAATGAATTTCTGTTAGAGATGTTTTCTCTCCCTCCTTTCTTCCTCCTTCTCATCTCTTTCCTCCTCTTAGAATTTTGGATATTGTAAATGAAATATTCAGTAATTCAAAATGAAAAACAGGGCTTACTAAATTGCCTGGAAGAAACAGAACACAATATTTAAGGTGATGTTTCCAACTTACAGGCTTTCCCCAGGCTACGCCTAAAAAGAGGGGAGAGAAACCAAAATGTGTTTTTCCACTTCTACGTTTCCCACAGCCCCAAGACGACCTCCTGGCAAAGCTGTCATATCTCATCTTATCTTACATTCCTGGATGCCCTTTACTAACCTCTTATTTGGTTTTCAGCTGACAATCTGAAAAGCACAGCTGCAGTTTCCAGTTTTGACCGTAATCTTTTTAACTCCAGTCTCCACTACAGACTCTACTGTCTGATCATCTTACCTGAACCCATTTGACACCAAAGTGCATAGCAGCAAGCGGGACCACACATTCACCAACCACCTCCAATCTCTCCCCTCCTTTCCACTCAATGGTCAAGTCCCTCAATACCTTGACAGTTTCAGACAAGGCCCAGGGATACAGAATCAAATTGTCATAGACCTGTATTTTAAGAACACTGAAGCTGGGAGAGAATTTGTACCTTTGCCCAAATCACACGCCTTGCAAGTACAAAAAAGAGGATTTGATCCCAAGTCTCTCTGATTCCAGAGGTCCCTACTCTTAACCTTTTGTGCAATACTTCCTCTATCTTTAAACACATGTGAAATAGGAATTACATTTATTTTCTATATCTCTTGAAATTCTGACTTAACAATTAAATTAGTTTTTAGAATATAGTAAATATTTACTCAAGTAGAAGTCACTCAGTCATCTGTTAGAATTTGTTTGGATAAGAGACTAGTATCTTTTTTTTTACATTTTATTAATTTTTGATAGAGAGAGCACAAGTGGGGGAGGGGCAGAGAGAGACAGAGACACAGAATCCGAAGCAGGCTCCAGGCTCTGAGCTGCCAGCACCGAGCCCGACGCGGGTCTCAAACTCACAAACCACGAGATCACAACCTGAGCCAAAGTCAGCCGCTTAACCGACTGAGCCACTCAGGTGCCCCAGAGACTAGTATCTTAATCCTGAGAGATACTAGTCTCTTTTAAATATTTCATTCTTTATATTTGCAAATGACATACTTGACAAGGGCTAGTATCCAAAATATATAAAAAACTAAAACAACTCAACATCAAAAAAACAACCCAACTTAAAAATGGGCAGAAGACAAAGAACAGACATTTCTCCAAAGAAGATATGGCCAATAGACACATGAAAAGATGCTCAGCATCACACATCATCAGAGAAATGCAAATGAAAACTACAATGAGATGTCACCTCACACCTGTCAGAATGGCTAAAATCAAAACCACAAGAAACAATGAGTATTGGCGAGGATGTGGAGAAAAAGGAATCTTTGTGCACCGTTGGTGGGAATGCAAACTGGTATAGACACTGGAAAACAATACGGAGGGTCCTCAAAAAGATAAAATAGAACTATCATATGATCTAGTAATTCCACTACTGGGTATTTACCCAAAGAATATAAAAACACTAGAAAAAGATATATGCACCCCCATATTTATTGTAGCACTATTTACAATAGCCAAACTATGAAAGCAACCCACATGTCCATCAAAAGATTAATGGATAAAGAAGATGGCAAGAGAATGTAACTCAGCCATAAAAAAGAACAAAATCTTGCCATTTGCAACAGCATAGATAATAGTAGAGTATATTATGCTAAGTGAAATAAGTCAGAGAAAGGTAAATACTAGATGATTTCATTAATATGTTGAATTTAAGAAACAAAACACACAAAGAAAGAAGGAGATAAGCCAAAAAACAGACTCGTAACTATAGAGAAAAGCCAATGGTTACCAGAGAGAAGGTGAATGCAGGGACAGGTGAAATAGAAGAGAATTAAGAAAACACTTATCACAATGAGCACTGAGTAATGTATAGAATTGTTGAATCACTATATTGTACACACATCACTGAAACTGATGTAACGCTGTATGATAACTACACTGGAATTAAAATTTAAAAATAAATATTTAATTCTTTAAAAATCCATGTCTGAGGTAAATATTTCAGAATCAAGCTTAAATGAAAAGTAGGATTCCAAGGCAAAGGAAAAAGTAGGGAAGAGGAGAAAGAAAATACAAGGTGGAAGAGAAGGTATTATATAAAGTTTCTCAAGAAAACACAGCCATGACTCCAGCATGGTAGAGAGATGCCCTCAGATATGGATACTGTGTGGAAACACAGCCCCTTAGGTCAATCAGATAGGAGAGCATTTTGTCAACATATTTCTTCCAGTCATTTTTCCCTCACTGGTCTGAGTCAGCCCCAAGTCAAAACCCTCTAATATTTCCTGTTTCATTTATCCTGCCCTCTGCATAACTGCTGGAGCAGAAGCCAAAACCTAGGAATTGTTTACATAGCACCTCTTCTAAGCCTGGAAGTTTTATGAGAACCCTCCATGAGTCTTGTTAGCCTGGACCCCGAAGTCTGACCTGAGTGTCAGGACTACTGTGGCCAGGCCTTATCCCAGCAGACTATTATGAGATAAAGTGGTGACAATGTGCTGAGACCTTCCATTAGGCAAGTTAACAAGGCCTGGGGAGGCACAGAGCTGCGTCCAATACGGCTGGTTAGACAAGGATTCTTATGCTCCCTCCAATTCTAATGGCCTCTGATACAAAACATCCCAGGGGGGTTAATAACCTACTGAAGATCAAACAACCAAGTTAGTAGAAGATCAAAATATGAACCCCTGAGAGCTTATCTGGTGTTCTTTCCACTACAGCACAGCCTCCCTAAAACTCCCTAGAATCCACAAAATGTCCTCAGGGTCCCTTAGACGTAGGTAGCAAATGCCCAGAGGGCCCATACAGGAACCACAAATTAATAAATTGTGCCAGCTATCTGGATAGTAAATCACAATGACACATCTTTTTATTTTTGGAAACATGTAGTCTTTTGAATTGTCTTTTATGTTTCCAATTTTGATGGAACAAAGAATAAAGAAGTATTTCTTTACTTTAAGAAAAAATCATCTAAGCGTGATACGTGAAAACTACCCATGGTATTCTAGAACCAGCTCATACCAAACTGTATGGCTGTCTTCCCTATTCCTTGTTAAATGACATAGCATTGGTAACCTAAAATCCGCCATGTTGGAAAATCATAAAATGTTATAAATCGGGTTTTTTTTATTTGTGAAGAGCCAAGTAGGACACATCAGCAAGCACACCACTACACACGGTCTCAGTTTTAGAGAAACTACAGAAAGTTATGGGGCATGTTCCCTTTAAAAATGGCAGTAATATTGGGGCGCCTGGGTGGCTCAGTCTGTTAAGCATCCAACTTCAGCTCCGGTCATGGTAGCGCAGTTCGTGAGTTCCAGCCCCGCGTCGGGCTCTGTGCTGACAGCTCAGAGCCTGGAACCTGCTTCAGAGTCTGTGTCTCCCTCTCTCTGCCCCTCCCCTGCTCACACTTTCTCATTCTCTCAAAAATAAACTTTAAAAAAATTTTTTTAAATGAATAAAAATGGCAGTAATACTGAGTTTCAGGAAAATATTGCCATGTAGGAATGCAGGCTCTGCATGGTTCATCTTCCAAGTCTTCTAGGAAGTCAAAAACCCAAGTATTTAAATTAAAACCTCTCATTTTCAACTGTCAGCTTACTTTTTTTCCCTAAGCATCTCTGTAAGACAAGCTGGATCTCTTGGCTTCAAGTTTGCAAATTCTGGTTTAAAACAAGTATGATCCCAAAGGGTGCCATCCTACACATCTTCAACTAAACATCAGTAAGAAAGATTTGGTTAGAATTTTCTTTTTCTGGAAAAGGAGCAAAAGATACTTCTTGGACTCATCCTACATGACATATCCCTTTAACTTAGCAGCAGCATTTGGTATTTACCTGGCTCTCAGATCTGGTGCACCGACCTAATAGGAGGGTGATGGTCTGATGTCTTACAGTTCCTCTTCCAAATTTCTTTGTTGGGCCAACTCTATTCATATTTCTTTACAAAGCTGCAGTTGACTTGCTGGCTGATTTTTTCTTCTTTTAATTTTTTTTTAACATTTATTTATTTTTTTTGACAGAGAGAGAGAGAGAGAGACAGAGTGTGAGTGGGGGAGGGGCAGACAGGGAGGGAGACAGAATCTGAAACAGGATCCAGACTCCAAGCTGTCAGCACAGAGCCCGACGCGGGGCTCCAACCCACAAACGGTGAGAGCATGACCTGAGCCAAAGTCAGACACTTAATGGACTGAGCCACCCAGGCGCACCCCCCACTGCTGCTGATTTTAACATTAGCATTTACCTGCATAAGCTGCCTGTAGGGTAATTGGCAAGACATGAAAATATTTATTCTTTTTAAGGAAATATCTTTATTATCTAAAAATGATAGTAGATGGAAAATACTGGGGGAAAATCTTGTTTCCCAATTCCAAGTTATATTCTATTGGAAATTATGCCATTTGTTAAAAGAACATAATGAAGTCCCAGAATCTCTTATATGATCCACACACATTTAAAGACAGGCCCAGGCGGGTGGTCCCTTGCCTCGTGGCTGGAGCTGCGATTTGTGTAGCTTACTATGGTTTGCAACTTAGCTTCATAGACTCCTGGTGAACTTGAAGTTTGTTTCTTCCTTTAATTTGGCAAGAATCAAAGATTTCACTCTTTAAAAAAAATTAAACTGTATACATTTAAGGTGTACAACATGATGTTTTGATAGACATAGTGAAAAGATTACTATAGGCAAGCTAATTAACTTATCTACCTGCTTCAATCATTCTTACCTTTTATGTATGTGGTGAGAGCACCTGAATCTACTCTCAGCTAATGTCCAGTGGTGAGTACAGTATTAACTATACTCATACTGCACATTATGTCTCTAGATTTTTTCATCCTACCTAACTGCAATTTTGTACCCTTTGACTAGTATCTCCCCATTGGCAACTATCCTTCTACTCTCTGCTTCTATAAATTCAACTTTTTTGGATTCCATATACAAACGACAATGTGCAGCATTTTTCTTTCTGTGTCTGGCTTACTTCGCTTAGCATAATGTCCTCTAGATTTATCTGTTATTGCAAATGATAGAACCTCTTTTTTTATGATTAAATTCAAGTTAGTTAACATACAGCATAGTCTTGGCTTCAGGAGTAGAACTCAGTGATTCGTTACTTACATATAACACTCAGTGCTCATCCCAACAAGTGCCCTCCTTAATGCTCCTCACCCATTTGGCCCATCCCCCCACCCACTGCCCCTGCAACAACCCTGAGTTTGTTCTTTATATTTTAGAGTCTCTTATGGTTTGCTTCCCTGTTTTTTATCTTATGTTTCCTTCCCTTCCCCTGTGATCATCTGTTCAGTTTCTCAAATTCCACATAGGGGTGAAATCATATGACATCCTTTTATGACAGACTTATTTCACTTAGCATAATACCCTATAGTTCCATCCACTTTGTTGCAAATGGCAAGATTTGATTCTTTTTCATCACTGAGTAGTATTCCATTGTTCTTATATATACCACATCTTCTTTATAACACCAGCATTCTTCACAGAGCTAGAACAAACAACCCTAAAATCTGTATGGAACCACAAAAGACCCTGAATAGCCAAAGTAATGCTGAAAAAGAAAACCAAAGCTGGAGGCATCACAATGCTGGACTTCAAGCTGTATTACAAAGCTGTAATCACTAAGACAATATGGTACTGGCACAAAAACAGACATACAGAACAACGGAATAGAGAACCCAGAAATTGGCCCACAGATACATGGCTAACTAACCTTCAATAAACCAAGAAAAAGTATCCAATGGAAAAAAAGACAGTCTCTTTAGCAAATGGTGCTGGGAGAACCGAACAGTAACATGAAGAAAAATGAAATTGAACTATTTTCTTATACCATACATAAAAATAAATTCAAAATGGATGAAAAACCTAAATGTGTGATGGGAAGCCATCAAAATCCTGCAGGAGGAAACAGGCAGCAACCTCTTTGACCTAGGCTACAGTGACTTCTTACTTGACATGGCTCCAGAGGCAAGGGAAATAAAAGCAAAAATGAATTATTGGGATATCATCAAGATAAAAAGCTTCTGAACAGCTAAAGAAACAATCACCAAAATAAAAGGCAACTGATGGAATGGAGACAGGATTTCTTTTTTAAGACTAAATAATATTTCATAATATCTTTATTTACATACACACCAATATAGACATTTATATACATTTCTATATCTAATAACATTCTAGATTTATATACATATCTATATATGTCTATTCATATCTATATACTTATATTTATATAGACATATATAAACATTATAGATACAAGACACAATAGATGTATCACAATTTCTTTATCCATTCATTAGATTGATTTCATACATTGGCTCTTGTGAATAATGGAACAATAAACGCAGGAGTGCAGGTATCTCTTCAAGGTACTCATTTCATTTCCTTTGGGTATATCAAAAGAGGCACAAAAAAGTGGCCCTCTCCCTAGAATTTATATTCATGCCCAGAGAGCAGGATGCTCCTTTAATTTCGGACTATACTCTTTTTCTGAATTATCTCTGGCTCCATAAAAGCTACTTTGCTGGATGTCTTGCTGTCAGATGTTCTATGTACATTTATAGACCAGTGGAACTTCACTAGTAAGTGAAGGGCGGGCCTACGCCGGCCGACTCCATCTTGTTCTGTGTCCTTCACCTAGACCACGCCTCCTCCCCTTGAGTAACTTCCCGCTCACCCGTTCAAACTTCCTGATCAAAACACGCCCAGCGACCTGCGTAACAGGACTCTGACCCTTCCCCAGCCAATCAGCTGAGGCCACAGCCATTACCTCACCAACTGCCCCTAGACCCCTATAAAACCTTTGTGCTTTTGAAACTCTCTCTCTCTCCCTGGTATCTCACCCATGCGTCGGTGCAGGTAGGGGATTGAGCTCGAGCTAGCTCGAATAAAGGCTCTTTTGCTTTTGCATCGGACTCGGCTCCCTGGCAGTATTTGGGGATCACGAATTCTGGGCATAACAGTAAGCACAGCCATGGGGATGTGGAAGCATCACACTGTAGGGAGTTAAATGGTTTTGAGTAGAACATGCAGGAAATATGGATGCAAGTATATGAGCGATTGGATACAGAAGAAATACTCCTTTAGATGCTACCCCAACTTTATTTAACTTAGGTTCAGTCTAAACCTGAATTCTCTTGAAACCACTCTGTCTGCCAATCCACAACCTCTTTGGACCTAAGTTTTTAAGTTTCTATTTATCATTCACACACTATCTAAATCAGTAGCATTCAGTTGTATCTTCCAACTTTGCAGTACCAAGAAACATAGTTGTATTTATGTATAAGATATATGTTGCATATATGTACAAGTTGCATAAACGTACATATATATAGCTGTATATATGTACGCTTATACATATATATACACATACATATACATGTATATATGTATATATACATACATATATACATACATACATATATACATACATATATATGCATACATATATGTATATACATATACATGTATATATATACATACATACATATATATACACACACACACACACAACATAGTTGTATATACGTAAATGAAGAGTTGGGAACACAGGAAAAAGTTACTTCTAAATTGTTAGTTACTTTTTAAAATATAGTACACTCAATACATTTCAACTCCTAGAATACATTTTGGGTAAGTGTCTCTAAATTTACATCGGCAGGTACGATTGTTAATACACTACGCCACATAAAATATCTGGAAACACAGAGGAAAAGGTACTTTTACTTTTTTTCTGATGAGCAATTGTTCAGACCTTGAGTACAATCAATATGTTATTCCCTTATTCAGTGAAAAGAAGATTGGATAAGTGATCACACAGTTTTCTGTCTCAATTAGAAGGAGAATGCCATCCTTAAAATTCCTTTCAGCCCTTTATCTACAATTGGACATGCAAAAACAGTAGGTCTAAAGCACTGCAAAATGCACACAAATCCAACTGGTTTGAGATACCACATCCAAGACCTTAGCACCATTAATATATTTTTTGACTGAGCTTGTAAGTAACCAAACACAGGAAGAAATAGAAGACAATTAATAAAACAAATGGGCTGTTTCTCAAATGCAAATATTTTGGCTGAAGTTGAAGCATCATATTGTTTCTAGACACACAATATTTTAAGACAACAAAGCCAATATTCTCTTAAAATATACCACATGCAGAGGAGAAAATATGTAACCTACTGAAATATTGAGCAGAAGAAAATCCTTTCCCAATGAATACAACCATGTGTATGAGGAAGACTAATAAATATTTTACTGTTGACAAGGTTACTGGAGAGAAATTTTTTCTGTTGGTAAACTTTATTACCCAGAATAAGATACACTGATTACCAACTTTCATTAATCTTATTTATTAAGATTCTTTATATTCTACTAAGATTCCATTTTCCAAGTAACAAGAAACAAACAAATCCCCACGGCATTTACTTAGTATCTTGAAGTAAAGATGACATAGACAGGTTTTGCATTTTATGGCTTAGATCACCATTTAAGTTGATGCACATTACCTGGTGACATCAGACTTTGGGACCAGGGGAAAAAACAGTTTCTGCTATGTCAGAGGTCAGTTATTCCTGTGTGCCAGGAAATGTGAACTTGTATACCTACTTTGTTATAATGTTCTTAAAAACCATAGACTTCATCAGCACACATTTTCCTTCTTCAAAGGCCAGATAGTAGCTAAAAATAAGACACAGCTTTATTATCCCCCTGGGACATTCAGTCAAATATATAAATGGTGGGTGGAATGACTGACATATCCATGTTATAGTAAGCAATTCGACATTGCTCCAACTTCCAGAATATGTGGAGTCTATATTTCAAAAAAAGATATGCAGTTAGAAAAAATATATAAATAAATGACCAAAGAAAGAGCCCCAAATCAAGTCATCTTGTTGTACACCTTAAATTTATACATTGTTCTGTATCAACTGTACCTCAATAAAACTGGAAAGAAAAAAAAAAAAAAAGAACTCAAAATGTAATGATGTACTTACTCTAAAACTTATCGGTTACAAATGTCTCTAGGAAGTTGTGGATGTAAGAAGCCAGGTCGATTAATGCTAAAAAGGAGCTGTAACAAGTTATCTACTTATCTTGTCTCTTAGAATCTTACTGCAGTGGTCTTAGAAGTACTACAGGATAGAGAAGATTCTCATGCTTGTAGCAGGGGGGAAGAAGTTGATCAAAGTTTTGTTGAGAACTTTCAGTGCAGAGCTTCAGAACAATTTATTGAGATCCCAGATGAATTCCTTTATCAAAAGGAAGCAAACCAGTCTTTGCAATGTAAGGGAAAGGCCAATACTACCGAGCTTTTGACAGACAGCAGCCTTCCTTTCTGTCTACTCTGGAGCACAAAGCAATTTCTGACTGCTCTTGCAGGAACTGTCTGGATTCAGACTTTTCTGGCTCTACTTCTAATACATCAATATTTGCTATAAAAATATGAGCATCAGACCTGTTAAACGCCTTCTAACAAATCAACTCTCAAGCAGACTGTCCATATATCTAAATGTTGGCTTAGTTCAAATGTAGCAACACAGTCTCCTTTCTGAGCCATTATTTATTCTACATACACCATACACATGCGCGCGTGCAAGGAATGGTCAGCAGAAGAAAGACAGTGATGGTGTTAAAGATGTTTAAACTATCAACCAACCCCATCTCCTTGTTAATGATTCTGACCACCTTACAGTTAAATTCCTACCCAGAGCCCCCATTCCATAAACCTATCTGCTTGAGTTACAGGAAAGGCCCTGACACATCAGCTTCTGGACTCCTTTGAAATCTGTCAGATTCAGGCATGGCAGCACTACCAAGGTGATGCACACCTCCAAGACATTCAACCCCTGAAGATTTTAGTCTTGTGCATGTGAGTGTGCACCCACCTATTCAATATGACTTCCAAACTTAACCCCTGCAATAGAATCACAAGAAAGAAGGAAATTGCTATAGACCAACAGTGCCCCCCACCCCATTCCTATGTTGAAACCTAATCTCCAATGTCACATTAGGAGGCAGGGCCTAGAGGTTCCTGGGTGGCTCAGTCGGTTAAGCGGCCGACTTCGGCTCAGGTCATGATCTCGCGGTCCGTGAGTTCGAGCCCCGCATCGGGCTCTGTGCTGACAGCTCAGAGCCTGGAGCCTGTTTCGGATTCTGTGTCTCCCTCTCTCTAACCCTCCCCCATTTATGCTCTGTCTCTCTCTGTCTCAAAAATAAATATACGTTAAAATTTTTTTTTTTTTTTTAAAAAGGAGGTAGGGCCTTTTGGAGGTGATGAGATCACAAGGGAGAGCCCTCATGCATGGGATTAGTGCCCTTATAAAAGACCCCAGATTACACTCCCATCTCTTGCACCACATGAAGACACAATGATAAGACAGCCATCTGTGAACCAGGAAGTAGACCCTCAATAGACATGATATTTGCAGGCACCTTGGTCTTTTACTTCCCAGCCTTCAGGACTAATACATTTGTTTTATAAGGCACCTATCCTATGGCATTTTGTTATAGCAGCCCAAACAGACCAAGATACAATTACTGTTCCAAATCCGTTTCTCGTAATTACGACCATGACTTCAGCCTCTATCCCTTGGAGGTTTGGAGACAGATGCCACCTGAAGAGAGCCCATCAAAACCTCCGGACAGAGCTCTGCTTCGGGACAGCCAGCTTTGTCAGGTTGTGGGGCTTAGCTCCACTCTTGAATTTTCCCTTTTTTATCCTGTGTAATTTCCTCCTTTCTTCTCTACTACAATGATCTCTACTACATTCTAATTCTTCCCAAATGGCTTTGTACTAGATTTCACTTCTCATCTTTTGATCTAACTGGCTTGTCAATGTCCTCCACCTCCCTGGCAGTCTGTCCATACAACCTGGACCCTTGTCTCTCTACCCATTCCTCACATTCACACTACCCAATCCTTGGGCTTTGCTTATTGTGCCTCCTTGCATGGGAGATAAAACCTTTGCTCTTGTTTTGTATTTTCTAGAAAAAAAAAAATTGTTACCTCTAATCTCATTTCCAGCTCTTCACGTATCTCACATTTTCTTTCATGATTAATTTATGTTAATGCTGGGATTTATTACAGTTCTCTCCAGCCAAGTCACCAGGGAGCTTGTATAATATAAAGGTAATCAATTAATAATTACAGATTGCTAAAAAACCTTTTTCCAGTCTCTGCAATTCAAATGCACTTACAAATGGGGAATTATTCAGAAAAGGAAAAGGGAAATAAAGGGATAAAGACTTTAGCACCTGACACCTCTTGCAGGAAAATGGAATACAGACCTTGCCTCACCCCAAATTCCATCAAGGTGGGACTATAATTCTGATTTATTTAAGTCAAAATAAGAGATTTTGGAACACAGATGATAGAACTAGAGAATTACAATTTTTCTCCCACAGGAAAGTTAGATTGAAAGCATATAGCATACGCTAAATCAGAAATGAAGCATCCTGGACGAACTGAAGTTACTTTCATCACGCTCTTTGAATAGGTAGCCTTGCCAGAAATGTGTCATTAAAGAACAAAATTGTGGATCCCTCAGATAAGTTATGTTAATTAATGTGTCATTTACAAGTTATGTAAATACCTCATTAAAAACTGTAAAGGATTAAACAATTACTCGTCAAATTTTAATGATGAATACAATATTGTAGAATGTCATAATTTAATTCGTTCATTCTGTGCATCAGACCCATAGACACCTAATTATGTATTTGTTATAATGTGTATAAGAGTCATCATGGCAGGCTTTCTAGCCAGTATCAACCACAGTCCTGATTTTAATTTCACCAACTTCAATTTACTATTTGGTCTCTTTACCTGAAGCAAATAAACACGCAAAAGTTCTTAACTCTTTTTGGTGGGGTGACGGGAGTATAACGATCCCTTTGAGAGACGAATAAAAGGTATAGACCCCCTTCACCAGGAGAAGCGGATGGGAACCTTTGCATGTACATATCATACATCCACATGAAGAATTTCAGCTATAATTTCAGGGATTACCCAGAGCTCCTAATTATTCATGGCCAGGGTAAGACCCCAAGGACACAGTGTGACCTCAATAACACTGGAGCTATTCTGTTAAAATTTATAAACTTCCATCCTATATATGAAAGTATCCTCAGATTTTAAATGGAAACATACAAATGTGAAAAATGCCCAGAAACTGTATACTTCCATTTTTAGAATATAAGAAAGAGCACATTTTATTTAAAACACACATACATGTACCTTCACTGCCTAGTATAGTCACTACTAGCCGTGTAGAGATACTGAGCACTAGGAATGTGACTAGTCTAAATGGAGATGCACACTGTTAATTGACCAGATTTCTAAAACTTGGTACAAAAAATATATAAAGTAGTTGACTAATTTTCATTTGATTATATGATGAAATGATGCTTTGGAAATATTGGGTAAAGTAAATTATATGACTAAAATAGTTTCCTCTGTTTCCTTTTGCTTTTAAGACACAGCTACTAGAAGATTTTAAATTAGATATGTAGCTTGTATTATATTTCTCCTAGACAGTGCTGGTCTAGATAATGTAAATCAATAGCTATTCATTATATAGCTAATCCTACAGTAGTATTGTATTGTCATAATCTTTCACCTACAGGCAATACGTACCTGACTTAGAGTGCATTTCCGATCTATGGATGTGAAAAACTATTACTCACTGCCTTGTTTCCTTCCTCCTCCATTTATGCCACTAATGCTGCCTCTTCTGCTTTCCTATGTGACCTTTTCTTCCATCACTGCCCCTGTCACTAATGTCCAGCACTGGAGACTAGAATATTCCTACCCCAGAGCCCCTTCATTCTGGACCATGTGGCCTTTTGAAACAGTGTTGGACTTGGTATTTGTTCTCTCTTTTCCTTTCTTATTCTCTCTCAGCAAGACACAATTTGTATTATTGAGCACTGGCCTCAGAAAAGCTGACAATTATTGGGATTTTCTATGATCCCTGCCCTGAAGAAGTTTACCATCATGTATAAGACATTTAAATATAAAACATAAGACCAAATGTAAAGGAAGAATACAATCAAATGACATTTGTGGGATGGGCCATAACCACAAACCATAAAGATTTCCTTTAAAAACATAGTAAAAATTATTGCCTATCAAGTTTTCCATCCCAAATGTCACTGCTAGAACCAGAGTCAACAAGGTTATCTCTATATTGTTCTAATACATTTGACTAAAATGTGAAAAAAAAAATGGGAAAGTAACGGTTTACAGAAAAACAAAAGAAAAATATTTGACTTAACATTTTGATGATTAGAAGCAATGCCTTGAATATCTCGGGTATCATATAATCACATACAAATTCATGATTATTTTTTTATTGCTTGCAAGCAAATGCAATGTTTACATATGAAGAATTTAGATTCCTGAGAACTTAAAAGAATCCTGAGGAAACTTCAAAGCAGGAAACTGGAAACTTTTTATTTGATATTTAGAAGGATACAAGCCAGAGTTCAAACTGTTATCAACCTGAATGGTTGGAATATTTTCCCAGTATTTTGTTTGGTGTATCTTAAAATTGGTCAACTTATGTCAGTTCACAAACTTTTGTCAGTAATATGTATTGATCACCAACTATGTGATTGGTTTTTTTTGGTAATGATTTTTTAACCACCTTGTTTACAATTCAAAGGATAGCATTTAATAAGAAGGTATGTCTGCCTGTTACCACCGATTTTTAATCTTGGTCAAACAAATGTGTTCCACGTAACAGGGCAAAGTTCACAATCTCTCCAAGTCTTCAATCTCCATCCTTTCTGAAAAATCCATATGTCATACAGTATTCTGAAAGCAATTCACTTTCCAGCTTAACCTTGGCCTTTGCCCATAATTATAAAAGGCCTGCATAACAGCAGTAATTTGGTTTATTCCTGTTCGTGTGGCAGGACAGTCAATACTGCTGCAGCATTTCACACATCACCTCCTGTTTTCACTATATTCATTTGGAAGTACCTGCAAGAGTCTGCACAGGATCTATATCTGTGTACTCAGAAATGAAACAGTAGTTGTCAAGAGATATACACTAAAGCAACTGAAATGAAGGCAACAACAACAAAAACTCTAGACCCTGCAAGATAAATAAAAGCACATAATAAATTATTTCCAGTTTTTGAAGCCTATGTGAAATGTGTAGAGCAATAACAATATCATATATATATACATATATATATATACGTATATATACATATATATATATACGTATACGTATATATATATATATATATATGTATACACACACACACACACACACA